>NC_142762.1:39674953-39974953 GCF_054948205.1 Urtica dioica subsp. dioica
TGTCTTTGTAATTGAGAATTTTATGGCAGAATAAGTTTCTTAAATATAAGTGTGAAATCACACATATCTATTGGATTCTACCATGAAATCCTCTCAAATACAACACTATCGTGAAGTTATTCTGGATTTCCTATTTTATGAAAACGAATCTGCATAGTATGGCGCCTTAACTTTGTGCGAACAATGTGTAACAAATTTTTTGTTTTGCACTAAAGAAATTATATTCAAAGTTCAAACTAAGGAGATAGTGAATAGAAAATTCAAAAAAGGTTGATGTAGCTAAATAGCCTATTTAAAGTTATGAATTTACAAAATAGCCAAAGTTATGTGCAGCAATCTTATTTCAAAAAAAAAATTTGACCTTAAGATTATTTCTTTTTAAAGTGATAAATTGCTTATAATAATCGTCAAAATTTTTAATCTTGGTTGTCAAAAAATTTGGAAAATGTAAATTTGGCTACTTTGCTGAAAAGTTGAAACTTTGGCTATTTTGCTAATCAATAAGTTTCAAATGGCTATTTACAATTTTTCCTTCAAAAAATCACAAAAACTAAACTGATTCAAACACAAAAAAAAAAAAAAAAAAAAAAAAGCATCTGATAACCGTCGAGGCTTAAGTACGAGACTGAAACTATTTAAGATTTGTCAAATTTTATTTCCGGCTCATAATTAGAGATAAACTCTTACATACTCACTCCGATGATAACAACTAAAACATTCACCTAAACATCTGGCCAAAAAAAGACTTCCAACCTCTATAAAGAGGATCACCTCCTTAAGTCCAATACTCGCCGTTAGAAAGTAGACCTCGACATGCATAAAATAATCATTTAACCTTCTTCTTGAGTCAGGATTCAGAATGGGGGATAGATGGCGGAGGTCTACGTCGAGACAGAGCACCTGAGAACAAAAATATATCCTCTGTGAGTTTGAATCTGGGATTTATGAGGTTGAGGTTTCCTCTAGTGGAAAGCTACATTACCGACACCATCTAAGATAGTTAGAGACTAAGTAAAACAAGGTCACGACTTTCATCAGTGATGGCGAGCTTCACACCGATATCCACCAAAAGTCACCATTGATCGTCAACAGGGACAACAAAGATCATGCTAAAGAATAGATTTAATCAGTGATCTATAATAGATGCTGCCTAGAAATACAATTCCTACCGAGCGGCGGGTAGAATCCTTTGCAGATGACTTAAGTACGCGACGGGGCATTGTAAATGGCAGAGTGGCTTTACTGCCAAGATCCACTGAAATTCAGCCCTTCGTCACTCCGATTCGTCCCTCCCCCTTCTTATCCTTTTTTGGTGAGATCACTGAGGTCTCAACCCATCACCAAGTACTTATGCGAATTGACCACGTACTCGGGATTGAAAAACACCAAGTACTTTGTAAAAAAGTCACAAGAGCAGTTGTGAGCATTCACCAAAAAAATCAACAAGTACTTGGCAAAGAACTTACGAAGTACACGTACCGAATATAAACACCCGTACTTGTGAAAATTGACCAAGTACTTGAGATAACTAAGCACTTGCAAAAAAATCTTACAAGTACTTGTCCCATAAGAGTGCTTCAAAGTATTTGAAAAAACTAATTGAGCCTCTGGCACATAAATATTGAAACACGTACTCGTGAGAATTGTAAAATTAGTTGATATTGAAAATCGCTAAGCACATTGCAAAGCAATCGTAAGATTACTTTTCCCGTAAGAGTGCTTCAAAGTACTTGGAAAAAATGATGGAGTCTTTGGCACATAAATATTGAAGTACGTATTCGTGAGAATTATAAAATTAGTTGATATTGAACAATTGTAAAATTACTTGTCCCGTAAGAGTGCTTCAAAGTACTTGGAAAAAATGATTAAGCCTTTATGGAAAATCACCAATTGCTTGTCATGGAAAGTTGCCAAGTGCTTGGAAAATTAAGAATAAGCTATGGCATGAAAAATAAATTAAGGATGATGTATTGCATGGCATGGTAAAAAAATTAAGAATGGGTTATGGCATGGAAAAAAAAATTAAGAATGAGCTATGACATGAAAAATTGTCAAGTACTTGAGTTGAGAATGGATAAATGTATTGTTGTGTCCAACCTATATCAATCACATGAATAAGATTTTTGATAGCTTTTTTTATAAGAACTATGAAGTTAAGGGTGCTCGCCCGAGAGTAGTCTGGGATGGATGACTTCCTAAGAATGGATGTCATGAGTTAACCAAGCGTTGACCCACATAGGCATGGGTCCGGGTGTTTCTGTGGCACGGCCGAGGGAGAGCGTGGAACGGACTCGAGCGTAGAGACGTATAAGCCGTAGATTACATTAAAGCCATTTAAGCCTTTTAATCGTGGGTGTGGGTGTGGCAAGGGTGCGGACATGGTTGGTTCTAAGTTGCATGGCCGTGGCACGGGCTTGGGCATGGGTGAGGTGTACAGTCGCTTAAACGGTTGGTTTTTATTTGCAACGCCGTGACAGGGGTTGACCACAATTATTTCTTGGTTTTAAGGCTTGTGCACGGTTGGTTCAATATTGATTTTTATATTTGATACCATACTCAAGCTTATTCTAAATAAGATTATAAACATATATTAAACAATCTCGTAAACATATTGGGAAATGAGTAAATTGTATACGAATAGGAGAATCGGTATTTTAGGTAATCATTCCTTTTGGGAATAGCACGCCTTTAGGCTAAAACGCATAGCTTGTCTTGTTTCAGGCCCGAACGTTTATTGGCCTGACCACGATACCGACACTTTTTATTTCCTGCGACCCAACAGTACTATGTTTCACAATGCCAGTTTGACTTGACGGGCTGGTTCAATATTTGACTTGACGGGCTTGAAGAACCAGGTTAATACAGACCCAACAAATTATTTTTTATAGGGATTATTCCTAAACTATGACTTCTACAATGATTTTGGACCAAAATCAAATAAGTCTAATTTTATCCTAAACTATGACTACCTATTTTCCTTAAGTACAAAAATAACCCCACTTTGTTTTTTTTATTTTAGTATTTGACTTCTATTACTTTTTAATTGGGATTACTTTTTATTCTCTCTCTCTTCCTCTATCTCTCGCGTGTGTACTCTGTCTTCCTCTCTTTTCATGTTCGTCTCTCTCTATATCAACTCGTGTCTCTCTCTGCTCTCATCTTGAACTCGTTTTCCAGTGGCTTCATGCTCGTGGAAAGAAGGTTTGTTATCATTTTCTTTCATCTATCACTTTGATTATGGAAAAGCTTCATCATGAAAAAAGTTCGTCACTTTGATTAGGGTTTAATGGTTTTCATGAAAAAAAAGTGTTTTTGTGGTCTTTGAAGTTAAAAAACAATGAAAGAACACGATTATTTGAAGCATGGAAAATCTGTAAAAATTTCTGAAAATTTCTGGGAATTCGTTGAAGATTTATTGACATTGTTGCATTTTTATTGACATCAATGTCAATAAATCTTCAACGGTTCTGGGAAAATCTTTTGAAGATTTATTGACATCAATGTCAATAAAAATGCATATTTATTGACATCAATGTCAATAAATCTTCACAGTCTTTTAATTTTTTTTGTTATGATTTAAAATGTTTATAAAGGAATTTTAAACGTTTAAAATATGAAATTAACATCCTGATTACACTCTTTTATGCAGTAATGAGTGGTATTTTAGTGTATGTCAAGCATAGTGGTACATGGGTTAAACTTTCATGCTCTTTCTACTTTAATGTTGGTAAGATCTATACTAATGTGATATGTTCTTTCTCACAATTATATTTCAATAACTCACTGTAAATTTTTATTGACATTAATACTAATAAGTTCCAATGTTTATTGACATTAATATGAATAAAAAAAAAGAACATGAATTAATTATTTTTCTGTAACTCACAGTGACTTTTTATTTACATTAATACCAATTAGTTCCAATGTTTATTGACATTAATACGAATAAAAAAGAACATGAATTAATTATTTTTCAATAACTCACTGTGACTTTTTATTGAAATTAATACTAATAAGTTCCAATGTTTATTGATATTAATATGAATAAAAAAAAAGAACATGAATTAATTTGTGAGACCCGACTTTTGTACACGTCAGCTTCTGTAAAAAATTCCTCTTATCAATAAATAAAGGAAATTTTCTTCTCTCACCGTGTTGAATGAATTATAAGAATTCACAATAAGAAAATGGTGAGTTTTGATAATCCGAATATAAGGAAAGAGATTTTTGAAAGCACTTGAATGTTGGAATAAAGTTAAGTGCTTGAGAACGAAGGAAATAATATTTGAGGGTGACGAAATTTCGGAATAAAGATATTCGAGTAAACCGGATATTACTTTCTGAATAAAATTACTCGGAGATTTAAAAATCTCAAGAGTGAAAATAAATTCCGAAATCCCTTAAATATATTCAAGGTAACGAGAATTAATGAGAATTTTCTCGGTTATTTTTCGAGATTATTTTCAATTAATCAAGGACGAAGTTGTGAAGTTTTATTTTAAAAGGACTTATGTGCAACGCTTTGAGGGACGAAACTGAAAGAAAATCTTGCTGAGGGGTTGTCTGGAGAGATACGTGGCCATCAGGACGTGGGCCACATGTCTATATGTGGCTCAAGAGGGACTTGCCACATGGATTTCATTTCCTTCTCTCTCACTCTCATTTTCGATCTCTCTCTTTTTTTCCCTCTTCTTCTTTGCGTCACTCGGCCGAAAGAACCAGGCAAAGAAAAAAAAAATTCAAACAGCCGCTGCGCACCACGAGCCCTCACCGCTCGGTCACCACAACCGCCGTCACCTCTCTCTCTCTTCAGTCCTTCTCCTTCCTCGCTTGCGCTCGTCCAGCTATCCCGAGCCCAAGCTTCGCGCGCGCCATCCAGCCAAGACCGAGCGCGCGACCGCCGCGAGCCGCCGAGAGCGCCGCCGGCGAGGAGACACCGGTGAAGAGAATATTGAACCTCGGAGAGTTCGATTCCTCCAAAAGCAAGGTGAATTTCTTTCACCCAGATTGAAATCCAAGATTAGGGTTTCGTGGGATTTTTGGGGCTTTTGCTTGATTCGAGTTGGTTGTGAGAAATTGGTTGGTTTTGTGTGTTTATTGGGCTCAATTATTGATGTTGATGATTTGAAATTGAGGATTGAACTCGGAATTTCTTGGCTGTGGTTTGAATTTGGCCGAATTTTTGAAAAAGAAAAAAAAAACTGTTTGAACAGCCTCTGTAAATCGACGTGGACAGACCGTTATGTTCTGAGTCCTTATTTTTGGATATTTTTCATGGATAGTAGACTGTATGAGCTTTCTAAAATGACCAAGAACATGTAAATCCATTGAGTATTGAATGAGTTATGAATTTTCAAAAATTGTGTTTCGCAGCAGTAATTACAGGATTTCCAGAACTGTAACCGGGAATTACGGGCTGTTTTTGAGATAGCTATTCTTGTCGTATGTATGCTTGTAATATCTCGTTAGAAAGCTACATGAGTCTACTTTCATTTGCCGCTAGAATCAATCGATTTCAAGTTTTGTAGCTCGAGTTATGATGGCTTAAGCGCTAGTGGGTTAGGCTGTCGGGAAATTCTTGTGATTTGTTTGTGTTTTGCCGAGCGTTGGATTCTGTGTGTTCAGCCGGGGGCTGGTTAAGTGTTTGTTTGGTTTAGTTCGGGTTTTGGGTCGAGATGTCGGGATTTGAATTTCAGGATTGATTATGAGTTTGAAATTGTGAAATTGACTCGTTATTGGATTCGATGACTTGTTCGCAGATTCAGACAGACGAGCGGGAACCGGCAGAGTCGAAGGCAACGAAGCCGGAATTTGGAATTTTCAAGAAAAGAGTTATCGTAGTTAAAGCTTGATAAACTCGTGAGTTTTTTAAATCGCTTAGTGCGTTTAAATACTCTTGGATTTGATTATGTGATGTATTTCCTGTATTTAAATAAATAATTTATGATTATTTATTTAACAACGTTTAAGAATTTGATTTGATTCGCTTTGGAATTCTCGGTTACTTTTTATTCGGATCAATTTATTTGAGACTCATCAGCATGTTATTGGATTTTATTTCGTATGATTCTCGATGCGAACATACGCGAGTCTTGAATAACTTTGATTTCCGAAAAACCGGAGAATAATAAATTAAATTCTCGAATTCCGAACCGATTCGAATTTAATCCCGACAACGACCATTATCTTTTCAAGTAGTTCGATAACTAACGAAGTTTCAACTTCGGATTCTAGTTCGCTCGACGCTCCAGGACGTGCTAAAGGTCTCGGGAAGCGTGTAAAGCAAAGTGTCCTCCGGAATTCATCGAGTTCTCCGACGAACTATTCCGGGTAAGTGGGATTTAAGTTTGAGGCGCCAAAAGGGGAATGGTGCCTAGTAGAATAATTGTTTATGTTTCTTCGTTTAATCCTAAAACAAAGAGAAACCCTCAGTTAGACAAGATGACCGAATAAGGCTTCGGCCACTAACTAATAAGATAATAAAATGATAGGGTTAAACGGTTAGCGGGTTAAAAACCTTGAAGCCTTTTAAACTATGTTAAGCTTCTTTTATAGGTTTTACCCCTTCGTCCTGATGAGAGGACAACATGAGGAGGAAAGACGGTGTCCTTCGGATTCAATCCCGAGAGGAACTGTTCTAGGAGAAGGTCCAGCCTCACAGCTGTCGACAACTCCTTCTAAAATACTTAAAGAGCCATACAGTGAAATTAATAATGTTAATGACGGGCTTTATCCCGATAAGATCTCCTCATGTAATAAGATAGACAGGTAGACTGTAGACAGCTCCTGTAAAACATAACGAACTCTTGTCGGCAATGTAGCGAGTGGCATTCCCGAAGGCCCTTTAATGGGAAGTCGATGGGTGGCTTCAGGTAAGTCGATGGGTGGCTTACCTGTCCTGAAGGAAATATGAACCCTGGACCGACCAGGGATTGGTGAGGGTTTGATTCCCTCTACCATACGCGCGTCAAGGCCCTCCTACATGTGCTAGTGGATCCCAGACGTTAAAACTTTGGCCTTCTGAGGGCTAGGCTCAAGTTCTCAGAATGGTTTACTGATCTCTCATGAACGGCTGCGGACTGAAGTGTTGATTGGCCAGTCCACTGATGTAAGGCGCCGGTATGAGTGAGATGGATGAGTTTCTAGGAAGACAGTTGTTAGCCGGATTCCTATATGATTATGTGTTTGATTGTTTTAGAACGGGGTTCTAAAACTGAATATGTCTCTATTGATTGAATGAGATTTTTGTTATCCTGATTGTATGATGGAACTTCTTTATTCTTCTGAATCTATCACCTGCTGTCATCTGCATTTTATCATCTGCAACCATGCATATTATGTAGTGCTAGGTTAGATATCCTGCTTACTGAGTCAGTGTGACTCACCCCTTAAATCCATCTCCTTGTAGATAAAGGAAAAGCTCAGGCGAAGCAGGAGTGCTAGTCAAGGTAGATCTCATGACGACCTGTGGCATAGGAAATGTCTTTTTGGGAAATGGGTATCAGGTTTTTGAAAACCGAGCTTATATGCTCGTGAAAGTTTTATATAGCTTTTGGAAGAACTTTTATTATATCATAACGTTTAGATAATCGGCCCGAACCTCTTTTTACGTTTTGAAACTCGGTTAGCACGATTATGGGCCTGTGCTTACGAATAGCAAGCTAGGGTAGTCCTCATTTTTGTAACCCTTTTAAAAGCGAAAAATTTTACCGGTTTTTAGCGGACTAGCTCTAGAAACCTTTGTTATTCCTTATATGTAAATTAAATTTATTTCCGCTGTTGTTCAATAAACGTTTTGTAAATGACGTTTGAAAATGTTTTATGTTCATTTCGTTTGAAAATATAAATGGTTATGAAAATGTTACGAGAAAGGTCGCGATCCAAGGGCGACGGGTGTCCTGCGGGTCGTGACATAATTATTTTTCTATAACTCACAGTGACTTTTTATTGACATTAATACCAATAAGTTCCAATGTTTATTGACATTAATACGAATAAAAAAGAACATGAATTAATTATTTTTCAATAACTCACTGTGACTTTTTATTGACATTAATACTAATAAGTTCCAATGTTTATTGACATTAATATGAATAAAAAAAGAACATGAATTAATTATTTTTCTATAACTCACAGTGACTTTTTATTGACATTAATACCAATAAGTTCCAATGTTTATTGACGTTAATATGAATAAAAAAGAACAGGAATTAATTATTTTTCAATAACTCACTGTGCCTTTTTATTGACATTAATATCAATAAGTTCCAATGTTTATTGCCATTAATATGAATAAAAAAAACATGAACTAATTATTTTTCTATAACTCGGTAACTTTTTAATGACATTAATATCAATAAGTTCCAATGTTTATTGACATTATTATGAATAAAATAAAAGAACAAAAATTACTTATTGTTCCAGAACTAACTATAAATCCTTGTTCATTGTAGGTGAGACCTTTTTATGTTGATGTTATTATTTAGGTGTCATTCACCCCCATGACAGTGCTAAGGCATTGGACATTCCTGTTGAAGTTAAGCAAAGAAGGACACAATAGAAAGACATGTGACGATCATGTTCCTTTGTCTCAGAGAAGCAGTCGTTGAATAAGTTTTAATTTTGTAACCATTTTGTAATTCTGAATATGATGTAATACTTTATATCGTCCTCTTCCTCGGACATATGCCGTCACTTTTCACAAGAAAAAAACGAAATCTTGGGCAAAAATTCATTTAAGAGGCCCCAATTTTTTTTAAAAATAATTTATTTCTCATATAAATTATTAATAAACACAAAATATTTGAATTATTAATAACTGCAAATTAATACTGCAGATTAATACAAATTTAATAAAATTATAATTACAAATTAATTAATTTAGTAAATTATAACTACAAATTAAGTTATATAATAATTTTAGACGTATAATATATTTATTAAAAAAAATAATTGGGCCTTATTTGGGAGAGGGGCCTTGGGCAATGGCCCCACTTCTCCTCCCCTTGAGTCGTCACAGCCCCTAACAAAAAAAACGACAAGCAAATGGCTCAAAAGAATGAGCCCCAAAACGTTTATGAATGCTGAGCCATACAACGGCTCTGCAAACTGAGACACAAAACGGCTCAAAGGGTTGAGCTCAAACTACTCTGAAGGTTGAGCTATAAAATCGGCTCTCAAATCTAAGCTCAAGCGACTCTAAAGGCTGAGCCCGAAAACCGTCCCTCGAACTCTATTCTTTGTCATACTTCCAACCATGCACTCCCACCAAGAAAACGTTCACATATGTTTGAAACCACATTTTAGGATAACTTGACGTTTAAGTCTCCCTATAAATACCACAAATGTGTTAGAAAAAAGACATAAATTTTGGATGAGCTAAATGCTACAATTTCCAACTCTCATCTTTCTCTCTCAAAATTCAACACAAAGGTAAAGATTCATTTTTAAACACTCAAAATAGAGTTTATGTTGAGCATCGAAGCGCGCGACAGAGGAAAACCCTATGCGCCCTTCTAGCTTAATTTTTCATCTTTCTTTAGGCAACATAATGATCAAATCCTGGCAATACCAAGGAAAGAGACAACGAAGAGACATCGTTCAAGAGGATTGAATCTCGACGATGAACAGGGAGGAGACGAGGAAAGGACATCTCAAGTCGAATCATGCCACCCACTTCGATTTCCTATGATCTTCACCGCAATCGTAACACTACAAGACATTATGTCCCCGTTACAATCTTTTCGGAATCATAAGAAATACGATACTCGCAACTTAAGATCGACACACGTTACAAGCTTGGGCAGTCAAAGGATGGAGCTCACGGAAAGATGGTGCAGTCGTGGTGGATGAGGGATGGTGAACGTCTTTCCATTTTTTCAAGGAAGAATTGCCAAGAGGGCCAACCGCTTGCAGGACCTCGTCTCTTATCCTCTACACTCTCGAACTCTCTGCCTTCCAGTTAGATGCAACGACCACCATAACACCGGGCTTCGACGGACACTATTAGGGAAGTGGATGAAGTTTCATACTAGATGAAGGTTCCAGAAACTAGGAAAAGGGGCAGGAAGCCCCACTCCAGAAAAAGCTCTCTGCTTACGAGCGCCCCTAGTTTTGTCAGCCATTGTACTTAAAAAAAATGTGCAAATGTAAATTAAATGCTATGCACATAGACAATGAGACGTTGAGATTAAAAAAAAAGAGAAAAAATACAATATATATATATATATATATATATATATATACACACACACGCATGCACATAGATAGGTTCTACGTCACCTAGACAAAAAAAATACCATCTCAATCCGCCACGAGGGAGGGAGAGATTGGCAGAGTCGACACCGTCACGAGAAGCCCAACTAAAGCCATCACAAACATCGATGGAGGCGACGACACTGAAGACCTTAAAATCTCGATCAGCAGACGATAAAGATGCCACCAGATCTTTGTCCACAAATTCTCGTCTTGATATTGAGTCACGAGACGCTCGGAATAAGAAAACCCGTCAATAAAGGGATCGAGGGGCACGACGCTCCGAACCGGGTTTGCGCAAAAGGAAAAAAAGATATTCCCAAAGTAATCAACACACAAGATGAGTGTAGAACCACCTGCCCGATCAACCTGGGTCCCTATCCGAGAGGTCCACGAGCGCCTTCCCATTCTTGTTCCTATTGGGAAAGAAAAATGATAACGACTACGCGGTGGATTGAGTTTTTCCGTAAACGGTTCAAGATTCCATCGGATATTAGTGCCAATGCTTCGAGCCAAAGAGACAAACCCGAAGTAATCAACAACAGACATATTCATATGCTTCCTCCAAAATCAAAGACATAACAAACAATTATGATCAAATAAGTCTTCGAGGTTAGTTGTTTGAGGGCCAATTCGGTCATTTCAAGGAATGTACAGAGAAAAGGGTGCGGAGGAAGCCGAAGATCATAGTTGAAGCTATAGACATTGACGGTGGTATAACTAAACGGGGGCTGACTCGGGACATCGGTGACCGAAGGAATAATAATGGAAATATCCAATGGAATCTTGAACCGTTTACGGAAAAAACTCAATCCACCGCGGAGTCGTTATGCTCATCACATCAATAACGGAAAACGGTCCGCGAGCATTGCCAAGCGCCTCCACAACGTGTAGTTTACCGACACCTGCTGGAGGATTGGATGCCGCGCAACCACGAAAATGGAGGTCGAGAGATGCTAAAACCTCTACCTCCCTGAAATTAAAGTCAAAACGCGCCATGACTCCCACGACTCTAATCAGAGTTAGGAGACTGACAACATCAAGGAATGAGACAAGAAAGAGACATTGCTCAAGAGGACCGAATCTTGATGACAACGAGGGCAAAAACAAGAAAAGAACATCACAAGGCTAATCATATCACCCACTTCGGTGTCCTAAGATCTCCATTGCGGTTGTAACACTACGAGACATTACCTCCCCATTTCGATCCTTTTGGAATCATAAAAAATACGACACTCGTAACTTAAGATCGATACACGTCACAACCTCGCACTACCGACATGTGTCTCATGAATGTTATCCGAGATGTCGCATTAACACTTAATATATATACACAAACTTTTCGGATTGATGCATGTACGTGTTAATAGGAATCCCTTGTAAAAAAATAAAATTAAGGAAACTAAAAGTTATGGCTTACTATTTTTATTGTCAATTGGTTATATGATATGAAAATCATATTAAGAGGACATATTAAGAATCTCACATCGAGTGGCAGTAGTTTGATCTAATGGTAATCTCATACATAATTCGGTTGAGAGGTCCTGGATTCGAGCCTTATGGGCTACAAAAATTATGTAATCTTGGTTTATAGTGTCACTTACATTTGCAATAATATATAATATAATGTTGGCCAATAATATCACTTCTCGAAAAAAAAAATCTTACATCGAAAAGAGAGATAAATTAACAAGAGTTTTTTAATAACCACGTATTACTCTCCTCTCGGTGACAATTGGTTTGACATTACCTAATGATACTTCATAACAATCAAGAGAAATGTTAACAAATATATAATTGGAAACTATAAGTTCTTGTACCAAAATATTTTTGAAGACCAAATTAATTGAGAAACCAATAGGTCTATAGTCTGTTATGGTAATGTTACGCCCTGTCATCAATTTTTAGTCATTAGAAGTGTTTTTGGTCCAACAATTATATTTTTCAAATTTATGATATAAACCAAATATGTCATATTTTGATACAAAATTAAATGACCAATTTTGGTTTGTATCATAAATTTGAAAAATATAATTGTTGGACCAAAAACACTTCTAATGACTAAAAATTGATGACAGGGCGTAACATTACCATAACAGACTATTTTTTTTTTTTTTTTTGAAGATTACCATAACAGACTATAGAACTATTGGTTATGCAACGTATTTCGTTAGACAACACGCGACCACAACACCTTCCAAGTCTCAAACGAGACTTCGATTTCATTAAAGGACAACTGGCCAATAGCTATACGCGAGAAATTAAACAAAACTCGTTTCCGGTTCCATCTGATATGCACCCAAAAGAAGAAGATTATACAATATGCAAAATTAGAAATTATATATTGTACTTAAAGAGTTTAAGAGTATATATAATCATGAGTACACACCTAGACCTATATATTGAGTTTTCATCTCCAGCCCTCTATTATATCTTGGAAAACATAGGGACAAACGACAGCTAATAAGCTCGCTTCAACACAGACCAAAAGAATCCAATAAGGATATAAAGTCTACAGGGACGTTCATGCATAATATAAGTATCTGATTATTTAATTTTTTTTGCATTTCAAAAAGTGAAATTGAAGAGCCCAGTATTATAAAATGTTGAGTTACGCACTAGCATAACTGGCTTTGCCATGTCTGATGGAATGAAACAAGGCACACCTGTATATATTTTGATAATTCAAATCGAACCTACTGTTAATCGGTTTTTTTAAATATTTATCGTGAATATCGGTGTTCAAGAGCATTGCAAGTGGACATATTGTCGTACATTGACTCGAATTTTGAAAACACTGTACTAATAAAATAGTCTAATTATTGCAGAATATTTATTTACCAAGCATGTGGCTACATCCTTGTTATCAATGCTATGGATTTGGATAATGTTTATGAAACTAAATTTTAAATAATTAGTGTCGTATTGCCTAGCTTGCTCGTGATTTAGGTTTTCGATGGCTGACGAAAGCTGTATTAATATGAATTAACGTGATATTATTTGTTTAATTAACAGTGTGTGTTTTTATTCCACAAGCAACCCCGCGGGAAGGATTTGCTCTTCGTCAACACCCAAATCTGTTTTTAATTAAGTTGCAGTATTTGGTGTAACTTATCTGTAATGTTCACGGGATCTACGAATAGAAAATATACCGTTGGATTCAGTGTAAGACTATATTTGAGTTAGTTGCACAGGGGATCCGAAGAGACGAGTAGAGAGCGAGAGAATGATTGGTTTTTTTATTTTAATTATTTGATCATAAGAACTAATGAATTTGATATAATTCTGTTTTACATATTAATGAACTAACTAATGGAGTGTCAATGACATAATTTGTCACACGAGAACCAGAGCGATGTTTCAAGTCATATCAATGATATGTAGATCTACTAAGTAGAAAATATTAAGATTAAACTTGTTATATACAAATTATTTAAAATTGAATTTTTGTCACATTTTTACATAACAATATTCTTTCAAATAATTTTATCACTTCTCTATCTCTCTAACTCTCTTGGTTCTCACTTTTCGGACAATCTAGGATAATTTGCGATGACCTCCGACGAACACGCGCGAAATTAATTTTTGAAAAATTATTGGGCAGCAACTACTCATTTGAGAAACAACGATTACAAAATGGTTTGTTGTTGCACAAATTTCCAATTTATTGGCGATTATTGACAATGAAATTCAATATTATGATTAATTTCTTTTAATAAATTTTGATTAATTGCGATCAATTTAATATATTTTTTTTAATTTATGTCATGCGTGTTGGCTTAGAGATCGTCGGAGACAGTCGAAAATCAACAGAGATTGTTGGAGGTCGTTGAAAGAGTGAGAAGTGAGAATCAAGATAGTTAGAGAGAGAGAAAAGTGAGAAAATATTTAAAGGGGTATTTTTGTCAAAACATGTTAAAAAAAGTCCAATTTCATATAATGTGTACATAGTTAGCGCAATCTTGATATTTTGTTACTTATTAGAGTTATAAAATAAAAAATAATTGAAATGTCGGTAAAATGGCATTTTAAACAAATTATAGCTAAAATTTTCTTATTGCCTTTTTTATTTATTTCTAGTCTTATTTCAAAAGATTATGTTAGGTATTGAAATTTTTTATAGATGCTAATTTTTTTTTTCTATTTTTATAAAATCATAAAATGTTAGACATTTTCGAAATCAAAAGATTAAGTTAAAGCTTATGCTATAATGCCAACTTTTACGATTTTGTTAATCAGTCTGTTCAAAAAGTAATTTATGTTCCAACAATAATAATAATAATAATAATAATAATGAAAATAATAAAACTAAAATCAATTTATGATCCAAAAGAAACAAGTTCCCTTAAAGAACTTATAAAAAAATTATTTAAAAAAAAAAAGAACTCAAGAAGAATACAAAGCATTTTTGTTTGTTTATGGTATAAAAATTTCGAGGGGCTTCTAAGCATGACGTGACTTGAGAAATCAAGAAGCTTCATCCAAGAGTTCCAAAAACTGAAATATCACTACACTTTGTGATCTTCGAGCGTCAAAAGCCAAGCCAGAGAAAAGAAATGTGGTCAAATTCAATATCCATGTCACGTTCATGCATTACCATATAAAAAAAGATCCACGTGGAGAGCTGATGTTTTCCTATCTCACTCTCGCATTTATATATTCTTTTTCTTTCAAAAATATATATAATTTAAATTTGCGGCGTAGCAGTAATACCAATTTAATTGGAAGGAAAAACAATGTCATATACCGTGAGACAAACCGATGGCTGGCGTGGCGTAGCTGATAGCTCTCTCTACTACGTCTGTGTTAGCTTGATCCAGCTGGACTTGACCGAATGAGCTGGCAATTTCACATATCCTCACGAGCTTTGTGTGTCTCATTGTATATTCTCAATCCCTCTCTCACTCACACTCTCAACGCAAACATCCAAACATTAAACCAAATATAATATTAATAATAATACTAATTGACCATTCTTAGCGCGTGATGTCACGCGCTAGAACACATCGGATACCCCACGCACATACCTCTAGCCATTGGAGGAATGCCAGTTGGAAGTTTGGTTATTTAGTTCTTCTGCTCTTCCCTATAACACCTTTTTCCTTGTGCCTTTATTTTATTCAAAATCGTCTCCAGCCTGTACATAACGTCTATATCCGGCAATATTCCCATAATGCCCATCCACGTAGGCAGAGAGTTTCTGGAGAGGTCAGGGGTGTTATTGTCAAGTAGAGTTTTGGTGATCTGTAGTGAAGCTGTAGAGCAATTTGTCTCGTAGTGAAACATAAAATAGTGGCTGGCACAAAGCGACGAGAGAAAATGACTACACCCCTTCACACGCTCCATTTATTTAAAATTAAAAAAAAAAAAAAAAACATACACATCCTTTTCCTAATTTACCGTTACGTTCACGCACAAAATGAAATGCCTCCTTGAGTAATGCTGCGAAACATTTTTCCTGTGATTAAATTAAATAACACGAACGTTTATAAGGATAAGTTAGTCGGCTACAAAAAATTTGATTAATTTATACATGACTTAGGGCTAACTCTTTTAACACACAACGAAAAGTTGCATTGCATATGCAATATGCATGCATGCATGAACGATATAGATATTTCGTACCATATAAAACACCATTAAGCGAATCTAATCCCATTTTTAATTAAGCGAGCAAAATTGTAATTGACGAAAGAGCGTGGGAAACAAACGCGTGGATTTCATAAAGAAAATGCGCCTGGGGAGTGGCGTTGGATAGGAACACTTTTCTTTTTTCTTTATTTCTTTTTTACTTGCTGGCAAAGTCGCAACTCTCGTAAATGGCAAGCCATCTCACTCTCTATTTCTCAGCAACTTCCAAACTACGCAAACCCCTCCTAAAAGAATAACATTACTATTATTATTAACTCTCTTAATTCTCACCTCTATAAATACCATATCTTCCACATCCCCAATATTCACATCCCACTCTTCACTCTCTCTTCTCTTCGTCTCTCGAACAAGCTCTCTCTAGTCTCTAATTAATTACAATGGCGTCTATTCTAAACACACAAACCCTTCTTCTAAGCCTCATCTTCGCAATCTCGCTCTTCCAAACGAGCACCGCCACGAGAAAGCTGAGCGAGCTGGTCCAAGAGCAAGCTCAGCTCCTGAAGTACCACAACGGTCCTCTCCTCTCGGGCCAGATTTCAGTCAACCTGATCTGGTACGGCAAATTCAAACCCGCACAAAGGGCCATAATCTCCGACTTCGTCGCCTCTCTCCAACCACCCCAAAAAAAATCTGCACCAAAACCCTCCGTCGCCGCGTGGTGGAAGCTCACCGAGAAGTACTACCACACCGCCGGAAAGAAATCTCCTAAGCTCTCCTTGGCTCTCGGAAAGCAAATCCTCGACGAGCGATACTCGCTCGGGAAATCGCTCACCAACAACCACATCGTCGCGCTCGCCGCCAGGGGAGAGGACCGGAACGCGGTCAACGTCGTATTGACCGCGTCCGACGTGGCGGTCCCCGGATTCTGCTCCAGCCGCTGCGGGACCCACGGCTCCGCACGCGCGAAGAACAACAAGTACAAGTTCGCGTACGTGTGGGTCGGGAATTCGGAGACCCAGTGCCCGGGCCTGTGCGCGTGGCCGTTCCACCAGCCGGCGTACGGACCCCAGTCGCCGCCGCTGGTGGCGCCGAACGCCGACGTGGGGCTCGACGGGATGGTGATCAACCTCGCGACCTTGCTCGCCGGAACCGCCACGAACCCCTTCGGCAACGGCTACTTTCAGGGCGCCAAGGAGGCTCCGCTCGAGGCCGCCTCGGCGTGCACCGGCGTCTACGCCAAAGGGGCTTACCCTGGCTACGCCGGCGATCTGCTTGTGGACCCCACCACCGGAGCGAGCTTCAACGCTCACGGATCCAATGGCCGGAAGTATTTGCTCCCGGCGCTTTACGACCCTTCCACGTCGGCTTGTTCAACTCTTGTCTGAGCGATATATGTGGAATATGATACGCAATACGGATATGAGTGTGATGATTGTTAGTCTTTATGTATTTAGAAGTGTTAGATATAGAGTTTAGGCGAAATTCTTTGATTTTTGTTTTGATTTGATATATGGTGGTGGTTAAATTATGTTTACGCGGACTGGTTGATAATAAAAAAAAAATGTCGAGCGAACTGCTTCGGTTTGCTTGTTCAATCACAATATCTGCTCCTCCGAACTAGTTGGAACTACTTGGCATGAATCAGAGCCGAACCAATGAAAATGACTTATAAGCGAGCCTAGCTTATTATAGTAACTAAACAAGCTATTGAAACTTTTCGAGGGGAAAAAAAAGGGGTAAGAAGCTATTGGTTTGTCGAGTAGCTCTTTTGTCCGGTAAATTTTAAATAAAAAGTTGAGTTAAAATAAATAAATAAATATCTAGAAAAAATTGACATCAAATCAAAACTTAAATACTGATAAATCTAGTATCAAATCGGTCTTGTGACATATTTGCTCTATGTAAATATTTGAGTTGGGCAAACTTAAATTTATTTATAATTTTTTTGATGGCGAATTAAGAAGATAAGCACTACGGTTGCCTTTAAATAGTAAGACACATAGATCACTATTGATCGAAGTCCAAGGAATTGTAATTGTAATGTTTTAAAGATGTTAAGCGTCACTGTCCATGGCATTTTATTTACACGCCGCAAATAAGGTCATGGTGTTTGAGTGAAAGATTTATTTCCTATTTACTATTGTTACATATATAAAGATTTTTGTTCCAATCGACTGTATTGACTCTCAACACTTTCTATAGACATGTAAATTGCCATGCTCAATTTTCAACTCTTAAAAAACCCACGTAAAATATAATAGTCTAGAACTAACAAAGATTTACACAGGTCATGTCTCAGCACTTCTCTTATTGCAAACTAATTTTGGGATAGAATTTCATAATACTAAACATGTCATTAGAGCCAAAATTGAGCATTAATTTGTGTCTTATCCAATTTGTGAGATCTGTCCAAATTGTTTAGTTAATGAAAAGAGCCACCATCTTTATAAAACATGTTATAAATCTATGTAGAAAGTTAATAGGAGTTAACCATGATTTATAAGATCATGAATTATTTATTTCATTGCCAATTAATTATGAGATATGATCTCGTAATACTTAACATGTCATTAGAGCCCAAACAGAACATATATAGGTATCTTATCTCCTTTTTGTGATTTATTTTAAGCTAAGGAAATGCAAAGAGCCACGATGGAAGACATGTTAGGAATCTAACATTGAAAGTTAATGGTAATTAACATTGAGTAAGCTAAATCAGTTCCTCTAAAGTCTAACAGCTTCTTCTATATATAGAGAGAGTTTTCCAATGATAAAACTCAATCCATCTTGTAATAAAATAGTAAGTTATCATTTATGGCTTAGTTGATATATTAGTAAAGCTCCATCCTATTCCGCAACCCCAAGTAGTTTAGCTTTGATGTTTGACTTTGAGCAAATTTTTTAAAAGGTCTTTGAGCATTTAAGGTGAAACAAGCCAACCAGCAAAGACTTACCATCCTATGTGGGGCCTCTATTATATATTCTGTCACAAGATTGGAGATAAGGCTCGAACCTGACATTCTTTTCAAATTTAAAGCATCCTCTCTCAGACACTTATTGAAAATTTAATTAGAATCAATAGACGGTACGGTGCTCCCAAAGTCCACGCCATGGGCGACTATGATACAATGAAACAACACCCAAATGAACTATTGAAACTCTCGTTTCCAGCCTTACCAGAGCTGTTCGACAATGTTTCTAATTAATGCAATTTTCATTCAATATTTTATTACTTTGTTTTAGCTGGACCAATCAGTGATTTCTTAATTGCCCCATATACCTTCTTTCTTACAATATGCTAATAGATTAGGTTAAATCATTAAACCTATTAGGATCACAAAGAAGATAAATGCTATGAGTGTAGACCTCATCACAAGGGGTGCGAGCCGTCGAAGGGTCTTTGTTGAACTTGGAGCACGAATGAGCTCAGGTGAACAACAACAAAATGAAAGTAATTTGCATCGCACTGAAAAAATGAAAAATTAAACGAACAATTTTGAAGTAGAATGTGACTTTTTAATTCTTTTTTAAACACAATAAAAATGATGATCTAACAAATTTTAGAGGGTAAAGGTTCACACGCGCGGCTCTATTATAGTCATGAAAAAAAAATGTAAATTTGCATTTTATCTTTAGTTGATAGTATATTTCTTTTAACATTCATGGCTTCTAGCCAAGTTTATTTTCAAGTAAACAAACTAAATAGATCATAACAAAAAGCAAATATTCTAGTGTTAGTTTGACTGATTTGCGCACAAACAAATTTATACAAAGAAACCAAATGGGATTACTCTCAAACTTTAAAATGTCCATTCTTACTATCTCAAATCGTCCTCGTGACACGTCAACATTAGGAGGCTAAGGGCTCTTACGGTTTGGCTATAACCTATAGTGTCTTGCAAAATTTGTGATCCCGTGTTGTTCCTGAAGTCCACTTCCACGGGTTAAAAGTGAGTATATTTTATAAATATTGTTTATAAACATGTATCCTGTATATTCTGCAATTTATAAACTGAAAACATTAATAAAAATAGCATTCTTTGCTATATAAAAAAAAAACAACTATGTAGCATTTCGTGAGTCTTTTTTTATTTAATTGTACAAATATCATGAAGTAATCTCTTAAGATTTTTGTATATTGAATTGTCAATTATATCTACACGTACTTTACATTTAGTAAGTCGCATGTGGTGCGTTTATAAAAACTAACATATCATAAAATGTTCCACCTCCGAATAATTATCCAGTGTCAATATGATCGCTGTGCAATAAAATTTAATGGTTCCTTGGATCACGACAACTTATCATTTCTCAATTTTTTGAATCTTTGCAGTCCATAATGTTTTTTTTTTATTATTACAGAGAATATTAAGTCGAGTACTGAAACTTATTAGGTTTCTAGCTTAGCGAAAATTTTCTGATTAAAAAATTTATATATATATATATATATATATATATTGGGTAACTCTTGGTCACTGAGAGATGCAAATAAATAAATAATATAGAATAAAATGTTCAATAAGTTGAAGAAAGAAAAAAGAAAGTCAAAAGCAAGAGGTAGAACCCACCCTTCGCCATGTACGAGACGTGCTAGAATTAAAGCATACAAAAGAGGCAGATCCACATGACGCGTTTTATCTTGCCTCCTAAAACCAAATGATTCAATTCCCAAAACACAAAAACAAAAACAAAAACAAAAACAAAAGAAATAAACAAGTCAGCGCCCAAATGAGCCGTCTCTATATGTGCCCGCGTATTTGCCTTAGCTGGGTCCAGCTTACTAGTCCATAGATTCGGTGCAAAACTCATAATACTATAGCTGGTTTATTTGTTGTCGTTGTTGTGCCTAATCATATTTTTCCAACGCGTTTTCATGCTGTTAGCTTCCCATAGTATTTCACTCTCACTCTCTTCATCATTATTTCTTTATCATTACGTAATATTAGCTCCCCTTTGCCTCCTTCTGAGAACCTTCTCACCCCCTCACCCTATATATATATCTCACTCCAAACTCTCTCTTCATCCAACAAACACACAACACAACTCGTTCTCACTCCTCAAAGTTCAAACAAATACAAAACCAAAACCCCCATTTTCCAATACTAAAAAGAAATGGCTCCATTTGCTTTCAAACTAGTCCTGCTCATGATAATTTCCCTAGTATACGCAGCCTCTTGTTCGGCAAGGACTCTCTCCGAGCCCGAGCAAGAGTTTCCCTTCAAATACCACAAAGGCCCTCTTCTCACCGGCAAAATCTCGCTACACCTCATATGGTACGGCAAATTCAAGCCTTCGCAGCGAGCCATCATCTCCGACTTCCTAACCTCCCTCACCACCGCCACCACAGTCCAACCATCCGTCGCCACGTGGTGGAAAGCCATCGATAAATACCACCGCCTAGCGAAACCCTCTTCCACTACCCCATCGCTCTCCTTCTCGCTCTCCTCCCAAATCCTCGACGAGTCCTACTCCCTCGGGAAATCCCTCACCAACAGCCACGTCGTCAAGCTGGCCTCCAGGGGCGGCGACGGGTACGCCGTCAACATCGTCCTCACCGCCGCCGACGTCGCCGTCGACGGCTTCTGCTCCAGCCGCTGCGGGACCCACGGCTCCGCGCGTGCGAAGAACAGCCGGAACAAGTTCGCGTACGTGTGGGTCGGGAACTCGGAGACCCAGTGCCCGGGGCAGTGCGCGTGGCCGTTCCACCAGCCGGCGTACGGACCCCAGTCGCCGCCGCTGGTGGCGCCGAACGCCGACGTGGGGCTCGACGGGATGGTGATCAACCTCGCGACCTTGCTCGCCGGAACCGCCACGAACCCCTTCGGCAACGGCTACTTTCAGGGCCCCAAAGAAGCTCCGCTCGAGGCGGCCTCGGCGTGCACCGGCATCTACGCCAAAGGGGCTTACCCGGGCTACGCCGGCGATCTTCCGGTGGACCCCACCACCGGAGGGAGCTACAATGCTCGCGGTGTTCGCGGCCGGAGCTATTTGCTTCCGGCTCTCTTCGACCCCACCACCTCCGCTTGCTCCACTTTGGTATGAGGATTATTAGTTAGATAGATATACTATTGTTATCATTATTATTACGGATTATTTTATTTATTAATTCAATTGTTCGTCTGTTATTGACGATTATGTAATAAAGTTATGGCATTGCTTCCATCCATGTATATTCAAGTGCTATATGCAATTATTAATATTATTATTATTATTTAGTTATTGTACGATTACTTTGTTATTATTAAGAATTGTTAGATCTGAATTGTTGTCTTTTTGCTATTTTGTATCTTTTTTTTCTTCTTTTTATTGGAACAAAACTTTACTAGGAAGAAAATTAAGAGTTTGTGAGTACATAGATTACAACATGACATATTGGGTGAGGAGGTGAGCCTATGATTGGCAATCAATGAGGAGGCGTATGGATCATCTCTCTTAGAAGGTGTCCGATGAGTGAGTCCAAGGTATGAATCTTACTTAGAGAGACAACTTGACTAACTCAGGGAGTTGGGGTGAGACAATGATAGAAATATCGCTACCGTTATCGTTGTGGGACTCGAATTTTACTGGTATCCGAAGGTAATCCAGAGAAATACCGTAAAATTTAGAAAAAGAAAAAATTGTACCGTTGAGAATACTGTTTGTTACCGTCAAAGAATACAGACAAATACCGTATTTACCGAGAAGAATGTAGTGAATAAATATTTTTTAAAAAAAATTATGCATAACATAGGATAAAAATGGTAAAAGTCTACAATAATAGTTCAACAAAAATCCAACACAAACTTAATGACATAATTCAATACGAAGTACAAAATCAAAATAATGATAATATTCATGTTAAAAATAAACTAATTATACATAAATTTCATATTCTACAACTAACTTAACAAAAACACTCAAAAACACATTCAAATCTAAACCTTATTTTCGGATATAATAAAAAAATTGGATACAAACTCCAATTAAAAACAATAATGAAGTTAGAAACTAAGAATTTGAATTAAATCATCAAAAACTAAAGACAAATTTCGTGAAAAACATTAAATATCATAAGATTTTAAGAGTTGTCAGTATTTGATAACTTACCGGTAAGTTTTCGTCAGAATGCGTAAGAATTTGCCTAAAGACAACCGGAAAGTGGAAGGATTCCCCGGAATACGACGAAAACCGGAAGGTTTTCCTCGGAATCCTAGAAAAATTCCGATTTTGTACATACCGGTACTAATACTCTAAAAAAATCGGATTCTGGTCCGATTTTCGACCGGAATCCGCAGAATGTTAATCTTTAGGTGAGACCAAAAACGGTATTTTTAAAATTATTTATATTACTAAAAAAAATATAAAATAATATATTGGAAATCATAATTGATCAAATTATTTAATATAACTTTGCAATACAACAAAATTTAAGTAAAATTTATCATATTTGTTTTATTTGAACCATTTTTATATATTAACATATATTTTCCATTACTCCGTTTTGTGATATAACCAAGTTTTCTAAATTTGTACAAATATGGATATTTCCTATTATAGATAAAATTAATGTTTTATGATAAATTCAATTTCATAATTAAATACTGATAACTAGTATGTTGAATATAAATTAAAGAACAACTATCACAGATAAAAAAGATTTACGAGTTAAGAAAAAGATCAACCGAAAATATTGTAGGTGCATCCTTCAGACTATAACTATTTTTGTTGTATTTTTATTTACCTATTTTTTTCTCTTCACCTTTTTCATTTACATACTTTATAAATCTCTTTTTTTAAACTTCACTCTCTAACAATTATTTTCTTGTTTGTTTGAACTTTGAATACTAGTAAAACTCCTTTAAACAACTTAGTATAAATCATGTATTTAAATGTTGTTTTTTATGCCATTTCAAACCTCTAGATTTATGGAAAATCAAAATTCTGATAAAAAATCACACTAAAAAATTATGGAAAATAGATAAATATTTGCCGATAAAAAATTCCGTTTTCCACCAAAAATTAACATAGTGATGAAAAATCCCATAGAAAAATGTTGCCTAATATACTAAAAAAATAATTTTTCATAAATTCAAAACGCTATAAATCATGCATCAAATAAAGATGTCTCACACTATATTCAAGTACAATTTCAATTCAATAAATTTCAGAATTCAAATATAAATTCTAATTACAACTTGTTTCACAGCAAAATACACATTTTTTTTCTAATCACCAATGGACAAATGTAACATCTAAATAATAAAACAAAAACTGGACCTTTAACACACTTAAAAATATATTGAGAATGCTTGAAAATCTGTGAGGGTCTCAGGACAACTGTGAGGTAACCAATGCTACATAGTGGATTTGTGTTCATCCTAAATAGTAGATATATCTGTGGTTTGAACTTTGAAGAAGTATCAAACAATCTTGCATCGCTGACTCAATTATGGAAGTTAAGTATGTGACAGCTTCTACGATTACAAAAGAAGCTGTATGGCTTATAAAATTCTTTTTTTATTTGGAAGATGTTCAAAGTGCCAACGAGTCTGTGATACTTTATTGTGATAATAGTAGAACTGTTAAAAACTAAAAGGAACCAAAAAGCCATAAGCGTTTCAAACATATAGAGAAAAAATATCACCTCATTAAAAAAAATTCATAAAGGAGACATGAAAATGAAGAGCTCCGTATGTTCACGAAGACAAGTAGAGTCTTCGACCCTCTTGGAGTCAAGTGGGAGTGTGTTAAGTCTAGTTCCAACAAATAGATGTAATGATGTATTTACTTAGGTTTAATAATCCTTTTAAGGGCAACTTGATGTAAAATCTTAATTAAATCAATAAAATGAAACATTCATTCTTTACAAGTATGTGTTATGATTTATTAGTCTTTGTCCTTAAACTACTTACAACATGTGAATACTCAAAAGTTAGATTTGCATAACAGCTCTTCTAATACTTGCTTAAAAGTAATATTACAAAATTTTCAAACAAATGGACAATTGATTGCAATAGATATTCAATGGATACCATTGTATTAAAGTAGTAGTTCATAGAGTAGAAAACTAAAGCACATGAAGCATGAGAATTTCAGTGTCAATTATTTATTGGAGTCAATTGACTGACATTAGTAATGAACTGTGAAAAACGTTTGTGAACTTTTGATTCCAATTATTAAACCTTAAGTTTTGTTTGTATGGATCCATAAGGTGTATTATCTAGCCAATGAAATTAAGATACGTTGAATAATTAGTTCAATTGGAATAAGATTCAAATGTTAAATGTAGTTCATTTTGTGAAATGCAACTAGAAAATCACTTAGTGCAAAAACATTTTTTCACTGAAGTTATCATATGATGCCAACCGAAATAAATACCACAAGTTATAATTAAGATTATGGTCATGGCATTTAAAGGAATTTGAAGGCAAGTTTATCCTTGACTTTGCACATATCATTTTCCTTTTAGTCTTAGACTAATTAAATGAGATTAGTTAATTGTAAAATTGTAATTGGTTGATGACAACATCACAAGGATAAAGTTTGACAATGGGTCCTTATGTGGCAAGCCATTTCAATCAAGGATAGAGGACTATACATGTCATTTTGTTGAATTATCTTAAGTGATAGTTAAATAATTTTATTGTGTGCGTGATTCTCATTTCTCATTTGTTTTCACTAGGATTGGTTCATTTGTTTTCACTAGGATTCAAGACAATAGTTGTATGCCTCAATAAGAGAGAGTTAGTATTCATTCTTGATGATGTATAAGTCTTGAATCTATTATATATTGAGAAAATGAAACATATACTCTGTTTTGAGGCTATAGATAGCCTTCAGATCCAAGGTTGAAAAACACATCAAAGCAATCTTTTTATTTTCAAAATAAACTCTCTCTCTCTCTCTCTCTCTCTCTCTCTCTCTCTCTCTCTCTCTCTCTCTCTCTATATATATATATATATATATATATATATATATATATATATATATATACACCCTCGCTTGTTTACAAGTTGACTGAGAATTTCAAGTATCCATTTGACTAAGAAAATTGATTTATAGTCACTTATTCATTTTGTGCCCACTCAAAAATCATAGACCACTTTTTTTAGCATATGTGAATACGTACTCTTTCGTGATTGTTCTTGCACATTCTCTCAAGATTGTGGGGAGAAGGTTGTGTTCAAAATTTCTAAGGGTTCTCAACTTTCAAGCACAAAAAAAGAGGTTGATAAAATTGTTGTTTATTTCTTTACATATTTCCATGCACACTGCTTAGGTTTCATTTAACTAGTTTTTATGAAATAAGAAAATAAATATTTAATTTTATCATAATGAATTATGATAAACATTTTTATACACCCCAAGTATCGTTTCCAACATATTCAGCCACGATTTCTCCCGTTTGTGTGCAAGTGTAAATAACAATGAAACTTCTCGCGTTCAATAGATATAGATTTGGACCTTTAGACTCAGGTCGACTCGCGACCATTTGACATTTAGACATGTGTTTTTTTATTTTATCTAAAACTATGTTTTGTTGTAGTGACATGGGTTGAGCCCTTGGTGATTGCACTAAGCACTGCTGGCCTTGGGCTAAGGCGGGCTAGGCCCAGGCCTAGGGCCCCATATGTGGATGGGCCCCAAAAAATTTATATTTTTTTGCCTATTTTTAAGAAAATTTACATTTTTTACCCTAAAAATTTACACTTTTGGCCTATTTTATAAAAAATTTACATCTTTTACCCTGAAAATTTAAATTTTTATTAGTATTATAAGACCCCAAAATATTGAATCGCCTAGAGCCCCCGGTAAGTTTGGGCCGGCTCTGGCACTAAGTACCTTATTTTGGTAGTCCTACATGTGTCAAGAAAAGTAGTGATGAGTAGGAAGATATCTGTTTTGATGGATTGGTGAATTTGTTTTATATAGGAAATCAATTTTGTCGCATTTGTTGTCGACCGTGATTATATGATCAAGGTTAATTATTTTCTCATGTGTGTACGCATCCAGAAAACTCCAAATCTTATGAAAATGAATCTCCTTTTCTGTCCTACAATACATTCAAACCGGATTAGAAATAATCATCCCTTAATGGAGAGTGCCCTCGGTGAGGAGATGGTTGTAGGACAATTTTCAAAGGAAGTGCTTGAGTTTTTGAGAGATTGTTAACTTTTATAGGTGTTTCCACAAAGTGGTGGCGGTGGGGTTTGAGAATCCGAGTTGTTCCACATGGTTCTTTTGCAATATGTGGTAGATCCATTTCACCGAGTACTCGTCGTTTTGAGTTTTGAGAGTAGTGTCAACATAGATAAGACATGATGAGCTTCGAGTTGAGATGCAAAAAATGAGGATAGTGTCTTCCGGGATTAAAATGTTGCGAAAGATTAGGTGGAATGAAGGGCTAGGAATGAGTTGGGTCGGGCCTGCCACTTTTCGCCGAGGACCCATTGTTTCACCATCCCCAACTCCCCGGTGAAATTTGGAGAGGATGATTTTGATTCTGCACACTATACTCCGCAATATGAAGGATCCAATGAATTTCAAGTTGGTTTCAAGGAAGTTATTGTTGGGTAGTAAACCGTTTGCAAATAGGTCCCAAACTTGTTTAGCTAGAAGAGTTTGGTCAAACGAGTGAGATTTCAAAACTACAGGTACACTCATTAGGGGTTGTTTATAGGCTGATTAAGAAGAATTATTAATACTACTAAACAAATATATCAAAATATTTGATGTGGTATTATTTGATCAAGTTTTCAACTAGCCCTCTTCAATATGTGTTTATCCGCTCATAATTAGCATGACATGTTTCCTTGCTTAGATAAGAACCAATCCAAATATGGACTTCCAATTATGACTATGAGCTGTTTTTGCCTTGAACATAATATAAATAATTAAAAAAGGTAAAAGTTGTGTTCCCTGCTTTGTCGTCATATGAACAAGTGTAAATAACTATATATGCAAGCCGACTAATACCGAGCATTCTCCGACTACGGTTTTGTTTAATGTGCCCCAGAGTTTTTGTCCTTTTCCCATTTTGGATATTAAAAGGATTGTCATTATTAGTAATATCAACCACTCTCTAATTATAATATATGTAAATGGCACTATTTACTCGATTTTTTGTTTCTTTTTCAAGATCGTAGTATAATAAAAGCGGTTAACTATTGCTAGTGCTAGCCAGGTCTTTCTCTTTCTGGAATTTAAATTGGGATTTCATCCCGCATTTTTTTTTTCAGGAATTAAAGAAACGTATCCAGTCCTTTATCTAACTATAATAATTTGTTAGACATCTTAGGATTCTTTTAGCTTTAATTTGTTATAACAAATGCTAGAGCACTGTAAGTCACTCAAACAAGCTAAATCACCACACACAAAAAAAATCAATAATAAAAAAACTAACAAAAGGCATATCAAAGTCAAACTAAAATCATACGTGGAAATACTTTCGAGAGAGTCAAAAGTCGGGGTGACATGTCACTTTGCCAATGACTGTGTGCAAATGTATTTACTTCTCTATGGGTTCTTCTATTATTAGACTATGCATATTATTTCGCTTATGTATAAGACATTTTCTTGAATCACCAAATCTAGAAGTATGTGTTGATAAAAAAAAAAAAAAAATCTTAAAATAAGTAGAAAAACCTAGTAAGCAACAAAAACTTTACACGTGTCTAACAGCACTACTTCGTATATTAATAAACATTATCCTTTGAGAATATTTAAATATTTGGAAAATGTTCTAAACAAAAGTTGTAAGGATGGAATTATTTTACGTGTGCGTTTATATTATATAGTAACGTAGTCTATGATTAGAATGCATGGATGATCTAGAAGAGTCCTTCAGACCTACTCTCTTCAATAATGGGACGTGGTAGTGGTAGGCCCATGCAAAGCACATACAAAATTTCCAACACTCGGCGTTGTCACCATTGAGACATGCATTCGCGAGAATTTTGGTACCAAAAACGAACCCAATAATAATAATAATAATAACGTTAAATAGAAAGCCCCCACAAACTTGAACATCAATATAACAAGTCCACATTTAGAATTAGACGGTGCGACCACTAGCGTTGTCACACGTGAATTTCCGCGGGACTAAGTAGTTACGCAAATGCAGGGTCGGCAAAGCGCCACCAAAAGAAGCACTGACCGCCCAATTTAGTGCTGCCCTGCAATTTATGTTTGGAAAAATTTTCCAACTCATGATTGCTTTTTGTCACAAAATGGATTCTCTCTCTCTGTACATTTTTACATTGCTTATAATTAAGTATTTCAACGGATTTTGGAGTATTAAACACGATTCTCTTATTGTTGAAACGTATGATACAAAAAGAGGACTTGACTTTGGTGAATGTTCTCCAACACTTTCCACGATGGTGCGACTATATGTATTGTGACTTCTTCCCCAACATATCGTAAAAAGAAATTTGGTTATGACTTTTTTTTTTGTTTTGTTTTACGACTATGTATTCCTAGAATTCAAATTTTGATAAATACTTTCTTTAATTATTTTATGTTATAAATACTTTCTCAAACCATTAGTTATGTTCTTGCTCAACTAGTTTTGAATGGTATGTTCGATTTTCCAATTTTCAGGTGCCAATTTCTCTGGACTAGTTTAAATGTTTCATATATAATACGTGTTGTGCGTTAGTTTCGCCACCCAAACTAGTGGGTGATGAGTCTCTCTCTCTCTCTCTCTCCCTCTCTCTCTCTCTCTCTCTCTCTCTCTCTCTCTCTCTATATATATATATATATATATATATATATATATATATTCCGGCTAATGATTACCATTGAGATTTAATTAACATGCTATGGAAGTGGTATTAGGTGCCTCCCTATTCTAGCTCATAATTAGAGTAGCTCTGATTT
Source organism: Urtica dioica subsp. dioica (assembly GCF_054948205.1). Taxonomy (NCBI): domain Eukaryota; kingdom Viridiplantae; phylum Streptophyta; class Magnoliopsida; order Rosales; family Urticaceae; genus Urtica; species Urtica dioica. Next base: position 39,704,660 of record NC_142762.1, read on the forward strand.
TCTTAAAATAAAATTTCTACAAAGTTGACGACGAGAGAATTAGTTTAACGATCATGATTGTAATTTATATGCTAAGCCTAAGATGATAGTATCAATTTTCGTTCGAGTATATTAAATTTTAAAGGTTATCGATGATAAGCGCAACCCCATTACTATATATTTTCACGCGTATGGACGGTTCCCACAAGCGCCTTTTTCTCGGACAAAAAAAATGCAAGGAATAGAATCCCTACCAACCCAAAAACTACGTTTATCTGAATACTTTTCATTCAATAAATTAGCTTCCTAATTTATACCAAAGGAACATATATATCAAAGTAATAGAGTGCTAAATAACAAACGCAAGTTTTTTTTTTTTTTTTTGTGATGAGTATTACATAGCAAATAAACTATATTTGTATCAATTCATCCATTCAATTTTTTTGTGAAATTATAGGAATTTAAATTATTTACGGCTTTTGTTTTTGGTAAAGGTAAAGGAGTTTGTTTAAAAAAGCGCCTTCCTGTATTCTTTATTATCATTAATTCGTCTTGGAAATTTGTTGAGCTTTTGTCATATAATGACCTCTTCCAATGTATACATGTATAGTATTTCAATTCGCCACCGCATGAATAAACTTTGGCACGAAATACTAGACGAACTAAATTGTGAAAGGTAAAACCAGCAAAGAAAATTGAAGAGAGTTGTCATGTAGTTAATTTGTCCGGTTACATCAATAAAGACCTCTTTCTGTAACTAAATTCAACGTGTTACTAAACAAATAATACAACTGGACTAGCTGGGAAGGACGGAGAGGGGAAAAAAATAGACAGAAATTAAAAGGAAATTCCTAGTAATAAAATGATGTCAACGGTTTAATGAGAGAGAGAGAGAGAGAGAGAGAGAGAGAGAGAGAGAGAGAGAGAGAGAGAGAATTAAATTGAACATCTAGTCCATTATCTCAAATATTGAAAATAAAAGTGTAGCAACGTCAGTCATTTAGTGACCCAGCTGCCATTTTAATGCGTCCAGAGAGTTTGTAGTTGGCTTGCTAACAGATTATATCAATCACTACATGACAATTTTATTAACTCTACATAATTTTCCGTGTGGACGTAAATCAAAGTCTCTCATGTATACCCAGTTTGATCATAAAAGCCAGAAGCTGATATCACCATACAGGTTAAATATAAACAACTGTCTTTGTACATATTAAGAAGCCTAATACAAGCCTTCCCCAAAGTATGCAATTGCAATATATATAAATATTTAACACCAAAATGGTCCACAGTCCACAACGTCACAACAACTCCGTCACTCTCTTTCTCTCTCTCACTAGTCCATAGTGATCACTACTCATTTATTCTTATTAACTACTCTTAACTAAGCTAGCTATATCCTTCATCTACGCGGTTTCCACTTAATATTATTAACATATTCTTATAATTACCCAATTGTCCCTACATGCATGCCTTTCCTCTCAATACTTCCCATATATAAATACAACCCTTACCACTCCAAGTCTCTCCCAAAAAAAACAACACACACACACACACACACAAACAAAAGAAAACATGGCTCATTGTGATCACCTCGTCATGATACTCTCATCCCTTCTCATCATCACTCTAATGAGCCCTAGCTCCTCAACGGCTAGCTTCATCAGCGACATGAAGCTCTTGTCCCTCGTCGAGGAACCGCAAACCCCGGCTCTCAAATACCACAAAGGCCCGCTCCTGAAAGGAAACCTCACCGTAAACCTAATATGGTACGGCAAATTCTCTCCGTCGCAGCGCTCGATACTCGTCGACTTCCTCGGCTCCTTAAGCGGCAGCGCAGCCCACAAATCCCAGCCCACGGTCTCGTCGTGGTGGCAAACCACCGGAGCATACAAAGGCGGCCCGAGCAAAGTCCTCGTCGGAAAGCAAATCCTCGACGAGAAGTGCTCGTTGGGGAAGAGGCTCCGGACGAAGAACCTCATCGCCTTGGCCTCCAGAGCCGGCGGCTCTGGATCGGTTGGGGTGGTTCTCACGGCGAGTGACGTGGCGGTGGACGGGTTCTGCATGAGCCGGTGCGGGACCCACGGGTCGACGAGAGGCAGAAAAGGGAGGAAGAGAGTTATATACGCGTGGGTCGGGAACTCGGAGACCCAGTGCCCGGGTCAGTGCGCGTGGCCGTTCCACCGTCCCATCTACGGCCCACAGACGCCGCCGCTCGTGGCGCCGAACGGCGACGTCGGAGCCGACGGGATGGTCATCAACCTCGCCGCCGTGCTGACCGGGACGGTCACGAACCCTTTCGGCAACGGCTACTTTCAGGGCCCGCCCGAGGCTCCGCTCGAGAGCGTCGGGGCTTGCGCCGGGGTTTTCGGGGCCGGGGCTTATCCGGGGTTTCCCGGGAAGGTTCTTGTGAACCGCGCCACCGGAGCTAGCTACAACGCCGTCGGGACCAAGGGACGGAGGTACTTGCTTCCGGCGATGTGGGACCCGCGGACTTCCACGTGCAAGCCACCCGTGTGAGGATATCCATACGCTGAGTTGTGTACATGGTTTTGTGTTATGGATTGGTGCGTGGGTTTTTTTTTTTTTTTGGGTGGGTGTGTGGTGATAAAGATATTTTTCAAGAAATGTGTAAAGCATATATAATAGTATTCGTTTTATTCGATTGCCATTTTATTTTTATATTTCTCATGATTTATGGAGAGGTTTCAATTTTCGATTTTAGTGTGTTAGGAATTTTGGTTTGTGATGCTGCTTTCTTTGTGAAACTACTCGTAATAATAAACAGTTATGGCTATATTTTTGTTATCAAACTCGCGCGAATATTTCTTTCAAATGAATCATGTTCCTATTTCTTCTTTTTCTTTAATTTTTCTTGGTCTAGTAGAAAAATAATATGAACACCTTTTACGATGTGTTCTATTAAATGGAATCTCTTATTTTAAGGGGAATTATGTTCAACCTGTGACTCGAGCCCCACTCCATCACTAGCTAGGATCTCTAATTATTAAGCTACCACTATTTTACTTCTAAGATATGAAGTGCAAACAATTAACAAACGAATTATAATAGCTACTGGAGTTTAAATAAGATATATATTTTGACAACTTTTCGCTAAACATAATAATTTTAATATGTAAATAAAAATTCATATGGAAATTATAGTTTTTTGTATCAATATGATTTCGTGATTAGAATTTTTAGTTATTTAAAGGGTAATTATACCTTCTTTGGGCTTATACTTCGGACCTATAGGACCATGTTCTTAGTTTAGATTTAGGCCTAAATTTGTCGGACTCCTACAATGAAAATTTTCTACCCGTCATGTAAGATCAGCTCGTGAGTACAAGCGAGACAGGCATGTCTTCAGACAGCCAATTTGGTTTACTATGTTCTCTTGGTGTAGATAGTACCATTTGATATATATCGCTATGAAACATTAAGTCATTAATAAACATAAACAAGATATAGATCTTATAAGGTAGTATGGAAATATCTACATTGATCATAATAAAAATGGCTATGATCAAAGTGATTGTAGATCTTAATAAACATAAACAAGATATAGATCTTATAAGGTAGTATCGAAATATCTACATTGATCATAATAAAGATGGCTACTATATAAAATCTATACATACTCTAAAGGATATCATTTGACAAATTATATTAGAAAAATCTCACGAACTAAGTCACTTGAAACGTTAGATTTATAATCTAGTCAACGTTTTAAGTGTGTTTAAAATATAATCATATTTAGTAACGTGACCTCATTAATCGTATAATATTTTACATGATTATTTTTAGCAATTTCATACGTTAGTTTTGATAAATATGCGTTAATTTTAGTAAATAGCTAATTTATTAAAATAAACGAAACATTGGCTAGTTTTTTAATATCAAATTTGAATAGCTACGACGCTCATATATTATAACAACAAAAAATTGGCTACGTAAGCCACCTAAACTATAGGAATTGTAAATTAGCCAACCTTTGGTAAATAATTTGTAAATAGCCAACTTGCATACGTGGCAGTCAATTAACTACCTAAAATATATGTTTGGTTGTGTTAAATAAGACTTTTATTAATTTGTTAATAAGTTTACTTGGCTATTTACAATAAATTAATCAAAGGTGGGCTATATCTCAATCCACTATATCTATGTGGCTATATAACTTAATAACCCTTATAACAATTGTCTCGACAGAAACTTGTGTATACCAATTAGAATAAGTTGAATTATCTCGGCAAAGACCTATGTATGTCAAGTAGACCGGATTATTCATGTATAGTAGATGAATTTAATTACAAGAAAGATAAAACTAGTAATTTATAGTGCTAGTATATATGGTGCGTAGTACTTTTTCATTGTCCATTCTTTCTTTTTCATGATGATCGGTTTTATTGAATGTGGATTGATCAGATCTGCGTTTTGATGTTATAATGGTCAGCCACGTTCGTACGTGTAAATTATTTTAAAAACGTGTTGCCTCGTGACGAAGCAGCTAATTATCTATGATAAATATTTTGATTCTACTAAATTTTTTTAAGAGTTTATATTAAGGATCTAGTCAATTCTCAAATCATTTGGTCCTCGAGCGTTATACTCAAAACTTTTATTTAGAAATTCGGTATCAATTAGACCATGTGCGGTCTTATATGCCGATTATATTAGACGACTTTTTTATGCTCTCTATGTTTCAACAACAAAGTAAATGTTAAAGCTCTTTTATATAGTTTAGTAAAATCTAATTCATTGCAATATTGATATAATTTTTTTTTGAAGTGGCACTATCGGTCAAGATTATATGATATATTAACAGTGCAAATTACAGGTGGCAATATTGGTCAATATTACATAATTTATAGAATAAACCATAAAAGGCATGCATTATTCAATCGGAGTTTGAACCCATGACCTCTCCGTCTAGGCATGTGGGGGATTACCACTAGACCAAACTAGCTACCACATATTGATATAAGTTTTATTGCCAATATAACAAATTACAGAAATAATTTAGTTATTTTGCTGCCTTCAAATGTTGATTAAACTCTCATCATATAATATTGACCGTTCTTTAATTTGTTGTTTTGTTAATCAATGTCGGTTTATAGTATACATAGCTATTGTTTCTTTTCTTCGTAAATTGAAGTTTTTTGTTTTCAATAATCATCCAAGATCTTCTATTAATGACAAGAAAGATAATAGAATATTTGATAAGACAATTTATATGCCACCTATAATCTATTTCGATATGACTACTCCGTAACGAGAGGAACTAAATTTATGGCTTATTTTTGAAACTGAATCCGTTTGGTTTGATTTAGTTTTGGTAATTAAGTTAAATCCGAATTTTTTATTTAAAAAAATTTGATCGAATAACCAGTTCAATCTAGTATAAAATCGAAATTCGATTATATGAATATTCGGTTATCCAATTTCTTAAATCCAATATCTAGTTTTAATATCCGATTTTAAAAATTTGGTTATCCGGTCTTTAAAACCCGGATCCAATTTTAAAATTGGTTTCTTGTAATATACAATTTTCAAAATTCGGTTATCCGATTCTTTAAAATCCGGAGCCATTTTTAAAATCGATTTGAAAAAATCGATGATCCAATTCTTAAAATTCATAATCACTTTAAAACTAGTTTTTAAATCCATACCCGGTTATAAAATTATTATAATGATCAAAATCCAAGTAAAAATGAATCATACAATCCTAGCATGATAATTTATTATTTATTTTATTTTTAATAAAAATGAATCGGTTATACATCCGATTTTCTCCAAAATTTAAAATCGATATCCAATCCAGTTTTTTATCCAATCCAATTTTTAACCTGGATTGGTTATCCGAGTCCGAATTTCGGTTTTATGACGTGACACGGATTTTCGATTTTGAATCGGTTCGATTATCAGTTTTAAAAAAAAAAAAAAAAAAATTGGGAATTTTTACGATTGTTTGGGATAATGTAGGAGTCCCATAATGTAGATGGACTCGGGCACTAGAACCCTTGAGCCCAGGACACAGATTTAACAGGTCCAAATTGAAACGGGCCGATTTGTGAACAGTCCAAGCAGAAATTAAATCAGTAGTAGCTTCAGTTTCCCTCTGCCAACTTTCCCAAACCAAAACGCAATGGAAAACCCCGAAGACGAGCACCACCACTCCGCCACGTCATCCCACCCGACCTGCCTGAAATGCGGCGCCGCCACCGCGATCCCCCCTCCGCCGTCGTGGTCCGACACCTCTCCGCCGCCGAACTACCGGCCGATCCGCGCCCCCGCCCTGAACCTCCCTCCCAACCACTCCAACCAGCAAGCCATCATCCTCGCCCCGGTCCCACAACCCCAGCGAGTCCCCGTCGCATCGCCGCCGTACGAATTCCACGCCCCTTCCAAGCGAATCCACTCCCACCACGACGTCCTCCGCTTCAACGCCTCCTTCTCCGGCCAAAACTTCCTCGGCTTCGTCGCCGCTCTCTCCGACTCCGTCCGCGGCCTCAAGATCTCCTCTCCGATCCCCAACCCCTCCCCTATCGCCGACTCCATCGCCGCCGTGCTCCGAACCCTAGACCTCTGGATCGACGAAATCCCGCCAGCTCAGCAAGCCGCCCGCTACGGCAACGCCTCCTTCCGAGCCTGGCACGAGAGGCTCCTCTCCTCCGCCGAGCCTCTCATGCTCCAGATCCTCCCCGATTCTCCCCTCCGGGAATCGACGGTCGAGATCGTCCCCTACTTCGCGGACAGCTTCGGAAACCCTAGCCGGATCGACTACGGGACGGGACACGAGACGAACTTCGCGGCGTGGCTGTACTGCCTGGCGAGGATTGGCGTGATGACGGAGGAGGATTATCCCGCGGTGGTTTTGACGGCGTTCGTGAAGTACGTCGAGGTTATGCGGCGGCTTCAGACGGTGTACTGCCTTGAGCCGGCGGGATCTCACGGCGTTTGGGGGCTCGACGATTACTGCTTCTTGCCTTTCATCTTCGGGTCGTCGCAGCTGGTGGATCACAAGTACATGAAGCCTAAGTCCATCCACAACCAGGACATTGTCGACAACTTCTCCGGCGACTACATGTACCTCTCAAGCGTCGCCTTCGTGAAGAAGATGAAGAAAGGCGTCTTCGCCGAGCACTCTCCGCTGCTCGACGACATCAGCGGCGTTCCGAATTGGAAGAAAGTCAATGGCGGTCTTCTCAAGATGTACAGAGCCGAAGTCCTCGAGAAGCTTCCAATCATGCAGCATTTCCTCTTCGCCTCCCTCATCAAATGGTATCTAATTAGGATTCCATTCAATTCAATTGCTATGCTATGGCTTTCTGAGCGCTGTTCTTGAATTGCTTGCTTCTTTTTCTTTCTCTTTTTCAGGGAAGAGAGTCATTAGTTGCTATGCTGGCATGTTCTTCAAGGTCTCCTTAATGGACACACACAGTTTTTGTACGGAGAATAATAGTCTGGTATGTATGACGGTTTGTATGTCAGATTAACTTGTCCACTATATCGGAGGATCATCTTTGATACAGTGCTAGGAAGATGATGATTCCCCTACTTTTTAATTGTTCATTTGCTATGAATGGAATGTAGATACAAGTTTTGTTGTCCTATGTTTTTTCTTAATTCTTGGATCGTTTGGCAACAGAAGATGAAAAGGAAAGGCACACACGCAAAGACGTAAGCCAAAGTGTGTTTGCTTGCTTTGTGATTGCGTGTGGGTTGTACTTGAATTAAAAGTTTGCCACACTTTGCCTATGGCTTTAATAGAGACATGAATATATTGAGAGAAAAGGATATGGTATTTCGTATTTGGTGGTGGTTGTCGTGTGGATGATAAATAAAGTGCCGAGCTCTTTCTCAAGGCTGTCTCATATTTTGAGGCAGAAGAGAAAAAGAAGAAGCTGACTTTGCATCTGTGTGTTGCAACGTATTAACTCGACCATATCAATGCAAAGTCTGCTATACCAAGTTTCTATTCTACGTCTGTGTGTGTGTGGTGTATAAATAAATACATGCTAAATTCTTAATGTCGATTACATGAAGATAGATGGTAGAGAACACAGTCTGGTCTTTAGTGGGTCCTCTCTCTCTCTCTCTCTCTCTCTCTCTCTCTCTCTCTCTCTCTCTCCTTGTATCTTTAGCAGTGATTTTATTTGTTCTGTTTTATACAAAAACGCATACTGTGAGGTCCAGCTTGAAAATGGAAGGTGGTGGATGCTTGTTTTTTTTGTCATTTCGTTTCTAACTTTTGTTGTAACAGTGGATTCTCTGTTTGTTTTACTCTTTTACTACACTGGTTAGTAAAATCAAAATGTAAGAAAAGGAAGAAGAGGGGAAATTGTATCAGTTACAAAACAAGAGAAGGAGACAGAAATCAAATTGATTTTTCCCAACTGTTATTTCCTACGGTAGAAAAATTGAAAACATCAAGTAAAAATAAAAATAATTTTTTTTAAAAGAATAAATTATATTCAATTTTAATCAAGTGTAAAAAATGAGTAATTCCACATTATATTTTTTGTATCCCCCTCGTACTTTCAAGTTTCAACTACTTGTATACACATTTATATTTTCTTACTATCATATAAGCAAACATGTAAATTTTGGTTTTCATCTCAACTCCCTCCAGCTACATTTATTCTTGCCCTCCTATTACCAAACAAAGCGTTACCCTCCAATAAGAATAAAAGGTACAAAGATTTTCGCAGTGGCCTGAATCGGTGAATCCTCCTGATCCAAAAATCCTCTATTGGGGACCACGTGCCACCACGTGTGTACTTCAAATATTTTCGTATTTTTTAAATTTTCAGTGATGATTCGATTACCCCTAATCACAGTACTTACACAAGCACGCAACCTATATAATAATACATATAAGTAGAGACAAAAACAGTGAAGAGAAAAAAAAAATGTATATAAGTAGGAAGTTGAAGGACTAAAGGCAAGTGTGGGCACTTTTATTTTTTATTTACCAATTTTATATAACTGGCTGTTCAAAAGTACGCTGACTCCGCCAACTAGCTGGTTCCTGTGACAAAGCCATTTCATTTGTCCACGTCAGCGAACTGTTCACTCTCTCTCGCCAATAATGTAGAAGTGCTTTCAATTTCAACTTTGAAAGTTTCTCGTTTCGAGTACTTATGCGAGTCATAACAGTATCTAAAAAACACTGATATTATTGATAATTTTGTTCTCAGAATCTATACTCTCTCCCACCACTGATAACATAGTGATAAAAGTGTTTGACCTGGATTTGGTGCGATATTATATTATTTATAATCGCAAAGCAGAGATAATAATATGTATATAGGTCTATAGCGTTAACAAATGCATGTTTGTTATTTTCCCCTTGTCGTAAAGCGCTAGAGAATAAAATTGCCATCTTTTTATTATTATTGTAAGGCAAACATTATTAGGGTATTGATTGCGCACATAAAATACGTCGGAAATAGTAATGTCAATTCCAGATAACTGTAGACGTAGCTGTGTACGGTAAGTGATGTATTTATTAGGGTTATATAGGCAGGCCCAAACACATTTACTTGTACAGCAAGATTAAATTAAACGCCTTGCTTACCAATGAAAACGTGTTCTATATTTCTTTGAAAAACCAAAAATAAAAATTATATTATAGGGATTTTAGTTGAGGGACCAAAAATAAAAATAATAAATAATAAAAATTACTAGAAACCTTCTCGCGGAAAGGTGTGAAGCTGGGCTAAAAGGTCAGCATGTCAGGCAGGAATAACATGCAAAAAGAAAAATCTGTACATTATTAAACCTTGCACTTTACTGTTTCACCTCTCTCCCTCGATTGGAGAAATTTCTGCATGTGAAAACTCTTTTGTTGTAGAATTAGTGAATTACCCTCTTGTTAGAAAAATAACCTCTCTTTTTGTTGTTGGTGTTTACAAGAAACGTGGCATGAAATATAAGTCAAATATGTGGTTGGCTAGTTGGGAGTTGGGACCGAGGGGTTCATGGGTGTGAAAGTAATGTATACATAGCCGAAGCTAAAATCATATCTATTCAGTGCGGAAAAAGAAAATCAGGATCAATTGATATGGTACACTCGAGAAGAATCACACTCAACTTTTGATTCAGAACTTTCAGATATATATTTGAAATTTTAGCTACGCAAAAAAAAAAAAAGTATATTAATCATAAGGACCGAAAACTCTGCTCCATCAACACCTTGTATTTAATAATGGAAAAATATCAAGAGTATCTCTCGTGTTTAATCGAAATGCGAGATTTATCTTTTCAATTTCTAGAAATATCAGACATATCTCTTCAGTTTAATATAAATGACATATAACTCTCCTAAAAAATATTATATTACAAATATCAACATTTTCATTTATTTTTTACAAAAAAATAATTTGAACTCCCCAAAATACCCTTAATGAAATAATTTTTTATTTTCTATTCTATATACAAAAAAATAAATTAAAAATATTTCTTCATAAAAAGTTAAGGATTTTTTTTATAAAGAGAGATTTTAATTTTTTTTTAATAAAATAGTAAATAAATATTTAATTTATTAAGGGTATTTTGGAAATTTCAAAATATTTTTTATAAAAAAATAAACGAAAATGGTGATATTCGTAGTATAATATTTTGTAGGGGAGATATTATGTCATTTATATATTTTCCCTTTTAATTATTAGTCCTTTTTTATCGGTATAGTTTGTGACGTGTCAATCAGTATTATTTACAAAAAAAAAAAAAAAAAAAAAAAAAAAACTATATCAATAATATAATCTAATATATTTGGGGGTAAGTGAGTAGGTAACTATTTAGGTTTTTTTTTTTATAGAAGGAAAAATAAAATAAAAAAACTACCGTGTCGGTGACCTCAGTTTACCTCTCTGTCACTTTCTGTATTATGTATTTACTGTCACTGCTAGGTCATCTCTCTCATGATCTCATCTCATCTCATCTTAAAAACCCATTTAGGATTTTAAATTAATGTTTTAACATTTGACACTGAACTCCGTAATTTATTTATTTTAAATAAATAATAAAAGAAAAAAAATCCATTTTGGGCTTCCCACGCTTATTCTTATGCGTATTTCTCGCTATCTTCAACAATCAATAAATTGGAAGGATTGGAGCTAAAAAATAATATGGAAAGGATAAAATGATAAATACGTATATATATAAATTAATATTATATCCCTTTCGTAGCAGGGACTTTATTATCATACCCCTCTAATACAGACCATACATTTGTATTTTGTTATTTTAACCTTTGTATTATTCTCGGCGTTGTTTTTATGGATGGTATGCACTCTGAAGAAGCTTAGTTGTTAGGTGAGCAAATGGGGCTAGCTTTGTAGCTCCTTTCTTTTTCCCTCTCTTCATCTTCTCTCTCTCTCTCTCTCTCTCTCTCTCTCTCCTGCCTTTCTGGCGGATAAACCGGTGAGTCTTTTGTTAATCCAAACTTAAAAAGCACATAATATCTCCTTTTCTTTCGGTGTTCCTGCTAGTTTTTCCCCCTGAGTTTTCCTTTTATGCAAATTAATTAGTGGGCTGAACAATGAATTATATTTTATGATGCTCTGGACCGAGTTTACTGGCTTTCTTTTTTTCCTTTTTTTTTTAATATATGTTTTTGGGGTTAGGAATTAGGATAAAGGCTAAATGGAAGTTATAAAATCGTTTCCTTTCGGCGAGATTTCTCGGAATAACAGTAAAGATTCATGCGTTTTCTTCTTCTGCTTTTTTTTTTTTAATAAGAAGAGAAGCTGAGGAATTAGTATATAGAAGAAGTGATTAGCTATGTTTGATTTAAGGACATGCAAAAGTGGGAACTAGGTTTGCACTTTGCACACTCTTAATCCGAAATTATTCTCTCGTTTCTTTTATTTCCATTTTTCGCTATTTTTTATATGGATCTGCAAATTCGAGATCTCTTTCTCCCCAAGTCTCGTTCACTTAGTAATCATCGGAAGAAAGAAAAAAAATACACAAACTTAAATTGAGCGTCATTGATGTACGAATCTGAAATTGCAGAGGGAAAACAGGAAGATGGAAATGGCGGAACAAGAAAACAGCGACGAATTTCGGCAGTGGGACGAGCTGATACCGGACGCGTTGGGGCTGATCTTCGGAAACCTAGCGCTGCAGGAGATTCTGACGGTGGTGCCGAGAGTCTGCAAATCGTGGGCTCGAGCGGTGGCGGGACCGTATTGCTGGCAGGAGATCGACATTGACGAGTGGAGCGCTCGATCCGATCCGGACCGCATCGACCGAATGCTCCGACTCCTTCTCTCCCGGAGCTCCGGCTCTCTCCGCAAGCTCTCCGTCTCCAATCTCTCCTCCGACCTTATCTTCTCCTTCCTCGCACAACAGTAAGCCCTCTGTTCTAACCTAGTTTTCTCTTTATTATTATCAAAAAGAGGAAAAAAAAAATGCAATGCCTAAACATAGATTTATTAAGTTTGTGGTTAGAAACACTTGAATTTTCATGCTGCAGATGTTTACATGATTGAGCAAGCAAAATTGTTGAGAAAATAAACTTTAAACTTAAATATTCTCTGGGTTCAAGTATATTGCCAGAAAAATAAAGATTTTTTTTTTAAGGTTAAGATTATTGAAACATTGGGGGAGGGGTTTAATTTAGATGATTGAGCAAGCAAAATTGTTGTTTGGTTCTTTTTTTTGGTGTGAAAAAAGCGCGGGGTCGCTCCAGACGCTTCGAGTTCCGAGGAGCGAGATGAGCGACGCGATAATGGAACAGGTGGCGGGGAGTTTCTCGGGGATCAGGTTCCTGGACCTGAGCTACTGCCTGAAGATGGGCCCGCGGGCCCTGGAAGCGGTGGGCCGAAACTGCAAGCTGCTGATTGGGCTGTGCCGCAACATGCACCCGCTGGACACCGCGGGGAAGCCCACGGAGGACGACGAGGCCCACGCCATCGCCGCCACCATGCCCGGCCTCCGCCACCTGGAGATGGCCTACCACCTGGCGTCCACCGCCAGCGTGCTCCGAATCCTCTCGAGCTGCCCCGAGCTCGAGTTCCTCGACGTCCGCGGATGCTGGAGCGTCGACCTCGACCCAAAGCTCGTCGAGGAGCGGGTCCCGAAGATCAGGGTCCTCGGGCCCGTCGTCGTCGATCACTACGGGAGGAACGACTGGGACGACGAGGATTGCTCCGACTTCTCCGACGCCTCGTCGGAGTACCTGGCGTGGGAGTTCATGGGGGGCGAGATCGGCGGTTTCTACGACGACGATGACGTGGACGGAGAGATCTTCGACGGGATGTGGGATGACGAGGCGGGGCTCGATGGGCTCGAGCTCAGGTTCTACGAGGGAGTCGATCGGGACGCCGACGGTTGGCCTCCCTCTCCTTGACTAATTTTATTATATTATGAGGGTTTTTTTTTTTTTTTTTTTTTTTTTTTATGTTTCTATCTGGTGAAACAGTTAATTTGCTTTTTTTTTTTCTTTTTTTTTTCTGTGTTCTAATGAGTACCCAAGTTATGAGATGTTGGTGTTAGTTTGGAACTTGTATGTATATGTTTCGACGGAATGAAAGTTGGTTTGTTGTTGTAAAAAACATGTTTGCTTTCTTTCCCTGTAATCAGGCGATATGGTTGTAATATGTGCTTTTTCAAAAATGTAATTTGTGGGGAAGCTTACAAGACTTGTGAAATTCTAATTGAAAGAAGTTGGGTGTATTTGGCGGTGAAAGGTAAAACTGGCAATGTGAAATTAGGGAAATGGGATCCCACCCGCCTCATAGAGACACGAAACTCCCGAAATCGTAAAAAGGTATCGAAAAATCTCAGAATCATTTTTCACGATAGCGAAAATTCTCGGTACCATATTTCGCTGTTCCGGGTCCCTTATTTTTTTTTTTCACTTTAATCATGATTACAATTAAAAAAATGTGGGGAAGCTTAAAGTTACAAGACATTTTATTTTTGGGTGAAATTCTAATTGAAAGAAGTTGGTGTATTTGGTGGTGAAAGGTAAAGTTGGCCACGTGAAATTAGGGAAATGGGATCCCACCCGCTCACAGACATGGGACTCCCGAAATCGTCAAAGAGTATTGAAAAATCTCGGAATCATTTTTCACGGTACCGGAAATTTCCGGTACCATATTTCACTGTTGCGGGTCTCTTATTTTTATTTTTTATTTTTACTTTAATCATGATTACGAAATCGTTCCATTTCCCGGATGATTCCGGGACAAAAGTCTCAGTACCACATTTCATAATATGGATTTTTCTCATTTTTCACGTACAACCAATAATACGATAAATGGCTCCACTTTCACTATACGATGATTCCTCGCAGTCCCTCCGTCATTCCCGAGTGGGAAGTGCGGTAAAGGAAGCATGACCTATTTTCTTTTGTAATTGCAAATGGACTTTTTTGTTTTCATTTTCTTAGGCTCCAACGGTTGTTTCCCTTGTCTTAAATATGTGGGAAAATCTCGTATCAATGAATATTGTGGTCAATTAAAATGCATAAACAATGTTTGTCAACATTTAATATGTTTTTTTGTACTTGGCAGAGGGTATAATTTGGTTTCATTTTTTTCTTTTTTAAGAAATGAGGAGCAACTATTTGATAACAATAAGGCTTATCAGAAATACTTACGCTTTGTCTGTTAGGACATCTCCAACCCACTCTATTATGGAGTGAGAAGTGATAAAATGGGGTTGGATTTGCTCCAACCCAACCCCATAATAGGGAAACTCTATTCATTCCACTCTATTTTGAAGTGAGATTTTAATCATATTAAAATAATTTCATTAATTACAAAATTACCCCAAAACTTAATGTATTTTACATGTAATTATATTAACTTTTGACAAAACAATTTTGTATTATTCTAATTTGGTATGAATATTGATCAAAAGTCATTAAAGTATAAAGCATATATAAGTTAAAACTTTAAAAATAAATTGCTAAAACATAATACATTACAAAGTCAAATGGAAATTACAAAATGATAGACATAAGCAACATCTAGTATTTAAATGGTATATGTAATGTTTGTTTATTTTAACAAAAAATATTAATTTGTATATATTGGAGAGTTACATAATTATTTTAAAGTTTTATAATATGTATAAAATTGTATAGCATGATTGGATACAAAAGATACAACTTAAATATATATGGACTATAATGTAATGATTAGAAAGTTAAAATTATTAAAATATTTTAAAAAATATAATTTATGATTTTTTTGTGTAAACAATGAAGTTTTGGGTTGGAGATAAAATAGTATGACATAAATTATATTCTGAAATATAAAAAATTACATTTATATAGTTTTAGGTTGGAGATGAAGATGATCTTAGCCTGCAGATCTTTATCGATGTTAACACTTTAGAGACCAATCCCTTCCAAGGTTCCGTTATAACTTCATTATGAACAAAAGACTTTTAGTGTTGGAATGATAACCTTTTCCAATTCATGTTAAATTAAGTCTTCGATGTTTTACTAGATTTTTTATGATTGAACTAAAAGTCATATTATAATCATTTTTTTATTAATATATTCCATTTATACATGTACATACATATTATTTAGAATATTTTTAAGCTCCGATTACAAATAAATTCTTTAAATTTCAAACAATGAAGACAATGATTGAATTCATGTCGCATAAGAGAATACCTCAAGTATCACCCAAATTAGATGTTTGTGAATAAATCACCCTTTTTATTTAATTGATAAATTAAAATATATAAATTGAAAAGTAATAGGTAACTCTTTTTGAGACTCTGATGAAGATTAAAGAAACTGCGTAACTAAGTATAGTATAGCTGACCGTATAGAATATGAGAAATGAGATCACTGGATCACGTCTCATATTTTCCTAATACGAAAATTCCCTATGATTCTAAGGCCAACTCCAATCGCCCACTATATCACCAAATTAGTGCCCTATTGTTGCTCCAATCGCACTGTAAAACACACGCCATATATGGTGTGATATACAGTGTCACGCCATATATAGCGTGGCACTGTATATCACGCCAAACTTTTTTTTTTTTTTTTTTTAAAAATTTTAATTACACACTAAACAAAAATTTTACATATATATATATATATATATATATATATATATACTTATATTTACCCTTATTAATATTTATAGAACACCAAAACTCATAATTTGACTACAAAAACACATTAAAATAAAATTCAATAAAACTTAAAAATTTAAACATAGGTTACAAAGTCCAAATTAAACACACAAAATAAACTAAAAACAATAGCATAATTTCAAAATATATAGTAAATACATAAAAACATAATTTAAAAGCCTGGAAAATTATTTCCGGTTCCACCCAATAAATTATAATACTGAGTAAAATCTTCATTTTGATCTCCTTGAACTTGTTCTCCATTAGCTTGATCTTCTTGAGCTTGATCTTCATGAGCTTGATCTCGTTGATAATTAGATGCTCGATATTGAGATCCATAATATTCAGAACCCCCTCCTTGTTCTTCATCTTGGGTTGTCTGTGCTCTTTTTTGCATAATTTTTTCTTTTTCTTTTTCAAGAAATACACGCATATTTGGATCGGATACAGTATCCAAATTCATAAATAAAATTTTATTCTCTTCCTTCATTTGAGCTAGCTCAATCTTTTTCTTCCGAAGTTCATTTTTTTTGTCTTTGAAGCTCAATTCTATCAAAACTAGTATCTTTAATAGATCGAACAAGATCATTGTTTTTCTCCATCATTTTTTTAAATTCTTCTCCCTCTTTTTGTCGTCTCTTTGCTTTTTTTACACCTATTGGCCTTCCAGATAAATTGCAAGTACCTTCTTGATCGTTCATGTTAAGATCAAAAGAATTCATACCGGGGGTTGCCGGTGACTCGGTAGAAAATGATGACGATGAAGGAAAATTAGGACCCGGTGACTCGGTGTTTGAGCTGCTATTAGCGAACTTCTCAATTCCTTTTAGGATGGGCCAGACATGATCGAATTTGAAGCCTTTCTTGTAATCTTTATCCTCTACCAATAACATCTTCGCTTGAGTTAACTATTACATATTGATAAGTGAATAATGTTAAAAAATTTAGTAAAGTAGAAATAAAAAAAATGTGAGTTCATATTATCCACAAAATATATACTTACAATGTCTTGTTCCGAAGCACCGCTGGGATTCTTATTTTCAATCTGGTTAACACATCCCCTTAGTTTGGAAACAGCTTTAAGAATGGATGCCATTCTACTTTCTAAAGATCTTCGTGGTCTAACTTTGTGGATTCCATTTGAGTGGTAATCTGCTTCAATTCTTGCCCAAAATTGATCTTTTTTTTGGGAAATCCCTATGATTGGGTTTTGAGAAATATCAAGATAGATATGGCACAAGTGCATATCTTCTTGAACAGTATATGTAGAACCGCGACTTGAAGTCATGTTTTGAGAAAAGAATTGAAGGATGAGTTTGTGAGAATATGAGTTGAAGAATGAGTTTGTGATGAAATGAGTTCAGAAATGTCTTATTTATATAATGAGTTGATGAACACAATGCAACGGTTAGATTTTAGATCTAGAAATTCGATGGTGTAGATTTGTTTGTTGGTTTCTGATAATGGTAAGAGACAAGACGTGACAACTTGTGCAACGGCTAGATTTTAGATCTAGAAATTCGATGGTGTAGATTTGTTTGTTGGTTTCTGATAATGGTAAGAGACAAGACGTGACAACTTGTGCAACGGCTAGATTTTAGATCTAGAAATTCGATGGTGTAGATTTGTTTATTGGTTTCTGATAATGGTAAGAGACAAGACGTGACAACTTGTGCAACGGCTAGATTTTATATCTAGAAATTCGATGGTGTAGATTTGTTTGTTGGTTTCTGATAATGGTAAGAGACAAGACGTGACAACTTGTGCAACGGCTAGATTTTATATCTAGAAATTCGATGGTGTAGATTTGTTTGTTGGTTTCTGATAATGGTAAGAGACAAGACGTGACAACTTGTGCAACGGCTAGATTTTAGATCTAGAAATTCGATGGTGTAGATTTGTTTGTTGTTTCGATGGTGTAGATCTAGAAATTCGATGGTGTAGATTTTAGATCTATTTTTTCCTCTATAAGTGATGAGTTCCATACTTGAAAATTTTCATAATTTCTTCACCGTATACTTCTTATCCTCATAAAAAGATGAATTCTCAATATGGTAGTTCATCTTATATATCATCTTATATACCATCTTCTTCTTCTTCATCTTCTTCTTCATCATCTTCTGCTTCAGATAATGAATTTTATGAAGATCTAGAAAACAAAGTCATATATCAAATTACTGAAAACAACAATTTTATGCTAAATCGTATGCTAAATACCCAAGGTTCTCATCGCGGATCTGTTCCTGGTCATGTAGTTATTAACCGTGATCGGGAACAAGCCGCTCGCAATCTCTTCAACGACTATTTTGCAGAGAATCCTCGATTCCCAGAGACGATGTTCCGACGAAGATTTCGAATGAGCAGAGCTTTATTTCTTCGTATTCATGATGCTGTGCAAAGGCATGACAATTACTTTGTCCAACGAAGAGATGGAGTCGGTAAACTCGGGTTGTCTAGTTTACAAAAACTAACAGCCGCATTTCGAATGCTAGCGTATGGATCACCAGCAGATTCCACCGATGAGTATATCAAAATTGGCGAGTCTACAACTTTGGTGTGCTTGAAGCGATTTTGTCGTGCCATGGTCGAGGTGTTTGGAGACCATTATCTTCGAGCACCTGATGTTAATGACGTTGCAAGGCTACTCCACATTAACGAGCGTCGAGGATTTCCAGGTATGTTGGGTAGTTTAGATTGTATGCATTGGAAGTGGAAAAACTGCCCAACAGCTTGGGGAGGTCAATATGCTGGACGTAGTGGATCTCCTACTATTATTCTAGAAGCAGTAGCTGACTATGATCTTTGGATATGGCATGCATATTTTGGTCTACCAGGATCTAATAATGATATTAATGTGCTAGAGGCATCCCATCTTTTTGCTAATCTTGCTGAGGGTAATGCTCCACCGGCCAATTATGTCATTAATGGAAAAGAATTTAATATGGGTTTATATACCCAAAATGGTCGACCCTTGTTCAAACTATTCACGATCCCCGTGGCCCAAAAAAAAGTTGTTTGCAATGAAACAAGAAGCATGTAGAAAGGATGTGGAGCGTGCATTTGGAGTATTGAAGTCAAGATTTGCAATTGTGGCCGGACCATCCCGCTTATGGAGTAAGAAAGTGCTACATGATATCATGACATCGTGTATTATTATGCATAATATGATAATAGAAGATGAACGCGATGTTTGTCCAACCATTGAAGAACGAGCCGAAGTCCCAAATGCAGAAGTTGAGATGGCAGACGATGAAGATGCTCGATTTCAACAATTCTTAGCTCGACACCGACAAATCAAGAATAGAGATGCTCATATTGAACTTCGAAATGCATTAATTGAGCACTTGTGGAACGAATATACTAATTCTGATAATTAGTATGAAGTAATCTGTATTTCAAATGTATGTTTTTTTTTAATTATTTAGATGTAATATATTTTTTAAGTAATGTAATTTTTATTTCAGAATTTTATTATTTTAAATTTTTAATTTTTGTTAAATATTAGCAAGTATTAAATAATTTAATCACGTAATTAAAAATAAAGACACTATAATTATTTATTTAAATATTTGTTAATAAAAAGGTGTATAGTTATAATAATATAATAATGATGAATAGTATTTTTAGTGTGAAATTTGGTGTTGTGGTTGGAGTTGGAAAAAAATTTGGTGCTAAATCAACACAAAAGTTGTGTTGATTTAACACCAAATATAGTGTTATGGTTGGAGTTGGCCTAATAGTTTCATATATATTTTTTTACTAATCAATTTTGAAATTAATTACATGACTAAAAAAAAATACAACTTTAAAAACTCTAAAATAGTACGAGACTAAATAGAAATTTCAATGCTTTACCCGAATAAATGAGTAATAGATACAGTACAAGGCCCGAGCATGTCGATTTTGTGGTCTAGTCCGGGCAGGCGACCTAAATGACAGCTTTAAACACTACGCTAATATATGAATTAATTACTTAAATGCCCCCTGAACTATGACTCGAGTCCACAATTGCCCCCTCATAAAAAAAGTGATCGTCTGTTTACTTTTAATTCTTATTTTGTGTCGAAAACAGTCCTTCCGTCTATTTTTTTTCTCATTCTGTTATGTTTTGAGGGTAATATAGTAAATGTAGCGATTTCATTTCTTTATTTCATTTCTCACCCAGAAAGAAATAAAGAACAAAGTACCAGAGAGATAAGGATCTGAGATTTTAAGGTTGTCTAATTTTTTTTAAATTTTTTTTATCGAGAAAAAAAGTATGGGATCGATTTGTTCTCCGGAGCTTGGGCTGGATTTGAGACCAAGTTTCGTTCCGAAGACGATCAGCGATTTTCTCAGAGCCTCGTTGGCGATTGAAAATGTGACTGAGAGGGGTTCGAATCTTGAGAGTTATATCCAGAGAGATTAGTACCTGGTGACCACTCTCGTTGACGAGATCGGGATCGGCAGACCTGTTAAAGAAAGACCAACTAACTAACCTCATCTTTGACCAAAAGCTTCTTCCCAAAATCGATGAATTTACTTTGAACCTCTTTGTTCTGAACAAAAAATAAAAATAAACCCATTGAGGCAATCAGTCAAACAGGTTCTGGGCATATGCGAGGGAATAAGGTGTTCGTAAAGAACCGTGCTTTGAAACCTACCGAAGTATCGTCGAGAAGCCTCAGAGGCTTCGAATTCAGATCCAAAGAAGTGTCGACAAAGACAAGGAAAAAAAAAAGAAAGCAATCTGAAAACATAACAAGAGAAATCAAATGATCGAAACAAAGCAATCTGTAAAAAAACAAACAGAAACAGAGCAATCTGTACAAAGAGGAAGTTCGCGTTTAAAGGCGTCGATTTTTCGGCCGAGCTTCCTCTTCCTCAGTCGCTCACTCTCTCGCTCTCTATTTCTCACATACAAAACAAGGCCTTTATCGCGAACCTCACTTCCACACGAGGGCTCCTGGGAATCCATCTTCTTCAACATGTCAGCCAAGCCACTCAAGTTGCTCACTTTATCCAGAGGCTCGTCCTCATCCCTCGAAACCCTAACCCCTCTCCCTTCTCCCTCGTCTCTCAATCTAACCCCCAAACCAACAAACACTTTCCCGACCAAAACCCAGGCCTCCCTCAGATAAGCCCTAACTGCCAATATGGCGTCGTTTCTAGTGTTGAGTCCCATCAGCCTCTCGCAAGCCCCTTCGTCCCAGATCGCCGCCTCAAGCTCGTCCCATCGCCGCCGTGTAACCATTTCTTCTCTCTTTCCTCCGAGCCCTCAAACCTGTCTCGCCAAATCGCCTTCACAGAGAGAGAGAGAGAGAGAGAGAGAGAGAGAGAGAGAATGAAACTGGGAGGTCTGATCTACGAATAAAAGAAATTGAACAAATTTTATGAATAAAAGAAAAATATTAATAATTGTAAATAAAAATTATCAATGAATTCATTATCAATTGAATAAAAGAAAAATATTAATAATTTAAATACAACTTGTGGTATCCTAATATTTATATAATATCTAGATATATAATAATATAGATGTAGATATAGATAGAAAAACGTATTTAGGGAGAAGTTCATTAAGGACATTTTAGACATTACACCAAAAAATAAGCTGACGTGGTAAAAAAAACATAACAGAATGAGAGAAAATTAGACGGAGGGACTGTTTTCGACACAAAATAAGAATTAAAAGTAAACAGACGATCACTTTTTTTTATGAGGGGGCAATTGTTGACTCGGGTCATAGTTCAGGGGGTATTCCAGTAATTAATTCCTAATATATATGTGGTGATTAAAAAAAATACATTGTATTTGAGGGAAAAAAAAAAAAAAAAATACATCGTAGAAAGTGCTCTTGAAATTCCCGTGACCACCCAAGAAGAAATATTTGCACTTCTAGTTTGACATTAACATGCACGAGGGGACATGGAATAATGAGGTTATAGCTTTTTTTTCTAATACCAAAGATCTTGAAAAGACACCACATGCGTGTAAAATATGTTCTACGTCTATTTTTTGTAAATTATATGATTTGCCGTAGTAGTGGTGGGCATTCACAAACATAAAATTTAGGGTCGAGAAAGACAAGCAATTCTAAAATAAGTTCAAATCTTTTCGTGTATACCTTTGCCAATTTCCGTAATTAACGAAAAGAAGTAATTGGAGACTATCTATGCTGGTTTTTTGGGCTTACAACATATAAAAAAAGATGGTGGGGCCGATTGACAACAGTAAAACAAAGTTTGTCAATAAGATAATCAAGATCAAAACTCTATTTTCTTATTTTCTAGACTTTAGTCGAGTGCTTCTTCGTATCATATATAAGTGAATAGTGATCATGCTTCTAGCACAAACACTAGCTAATAGACTAATTTAAATTAGTAATGTTGGCTAAAATTTGTTAAGAGCAATGCCATTCAACATTGCTGTCAGTATCAATTGTGAGAGCAATGCTTATTAGAGCATCTCCAATGCAAGCAACTAAAGTTGTTTTAAACATCATAAAAATAATAGTTTATTTATTTTTATCCACATCAACATTTGTGTTATTTTACATAAAAAATACTCCAATAGTGGTACCACCAAAAGTTGCTAAAAGTGAGTCTCACTCTATTCAAAACATTGGTGTGTTTAGTATTTTATTATTTTTTTTATATTAAAAAATAGTTAGCATTGGTGCCAGAATTGGCTACTTTGCCATAATTATTACAACTCATAATATTAGTAGAGGAATTGCCGGCATAAATCCCTTATGTTTTCATGACCATACACTTAACTCCCTAATCTTTTTTTTTTCGCGGCTAAAATACCTAATGTGCATTTTCAGTTGCACCGTTAGAGGTTTGGCTGTTAAATTTAACGTTGATCCACGTGTAGGTGCCAGATTGAATTGGTCTTCTTTAATGGTTTAAAAACCTCTTTAAGCATATATAATTCTATATATTTCTTTTAAAAAGAAAATCCTATATCTAATGTCATTTCTTTTGCCCGTATCACTTTTGAAGCATTTTTTCCCCAATTCGTAACCCTAGATTAGGTCTGTTCTTCGTCAGCCGCAATAAAAAAAAATCGGCATCATGGTAGACGAATACTCGTGTTCATCCAACTGGAGCAAGAAAAACCAGTGCTCATGTCGGAGCGATTCTTCATCGAAGATGAGAAAAGAAATGGCATTTGAAGAGTGTTCTAAATGTGGCGTAGCTGTGGTTGAGAGGACAGCGTGGACGGATCTCAATCCTGGGAGAAGATTTTTGGGTTGCTACAAGAAAGAAGTAAGTTAATTAGTCAATCCTGAGAACTTGTCAAATTCGTGTTTTTATTAAAATCTCGTGTTTTTTTCTTTTTTTTTTCTTTTCAAATTCGTGTTTCATGTCCAGTCAGAAGGTGGATGTACGTTCTTCAGGTGGATAGACCCGGAGATGTGTGAAAGGTAAAAAAAAATTATACCTGGTTTGCTTCGGAGAATTAACGGCTTACAATTCGAAATTGATCAAATACGAACGGTTGGCCGTGTGGAAACAAAGACAGAGTCAGCATCCGGTTCGAGAGTTTTAATGGTTATGGCTGGAACTGTTATTGTTTTTGTGTTGCTTTTTATCATCTTTTACTGAAATGAAAATGAAAGTGTGGGATTGTACTGTAATGGCTGAAGTAATGCTTGTATGGTTTTGTGCTGAAATAATGATTGTACTGTAATGAAAGTGTGGGATTGTACTGAAATGAAAGTGTTGTATGGTTTGTGCATTGAATTGTTATGAAAGTGTGGAACTATTTTGTTCACTGAAGTAATGCTTGTATGGTTTTGTTCATTGAATTGTAATGAAAGTGCTGAACTGTTTTTAGTAGCTTGTTGTGCCCCGATAAATTTTAACTCCCTGTTATGGCTATGGGGAATTGTAATGCTTGTATGGTTTTTAGTAGCTTGTTGAACTGAAGTAATGCTTGTATGGTTTTGTTCATTGTAATTGACAAAAGGGCTAAATTTTAACAGGTAGTTATGGCTAAAGTTTAACATAATGATCATCATGGCCACTCTAAAAAAGAACATAATGAGGCCTCTAACATAACATCTTTACAATTTAATCAAAATGACCTCTAACAAAAAGAACATAATGAGGCCGCAACATAATCAAGATGTCGCTTGATTCTTCATTCTTTCCCGTCTTTCTCTTCGTTTCAGTGTCTCAGTAGTCGGATTCTCCTTGCATGGTCTCCCTCGCTTCTTTGTTACCTTAGTCTGATTCAAAACAACAAAGATCAAAACATATTTGACCAAAACAACATAGATCAAAACAGCAACGATCAAAAATAATTTACCTCGACAGTAGCCGGATAAGAACATGTCTTCTTAGAGTGCCCTGTTTGTTTACAGTTACTGCATCGATTAACTTGACCGACCCTGCTTTGTTTTGTACCCTTACCTTCAAATCCAGGTGCCTCATCAATGCTTTTGTTCCTTTTCTTCTTTGGCCGTCCAGGTAATGTAATGTCAGGAGGTGGGAGCATCGGATGTAGCCTTGATTCCGGCCATTTATCGGGGCTAGTCATTGGTGAAATGATACCGCTATATGTTGCCATATAAGCCTCTTTCTTGTACCAGTCCGAAATGAAATCGAAGACACTAAGACCAGAGGCCCAAATGCACGATAAGGCGTGTGGACAAGGTATACCGGTTAGCTCGTAACTTCTACAAGTACACACTTTCTCTCGCAAATCTACAACAAACGATTCAGCTCCAACAATTGTAACTTGGAACTTACCATTACCGGCTTGTGTAGCTTGACAATACCTTGATATATGCTTGTGCTTCTCAAGAATCGCCATGATTCGTTTTCCAACAGGATGAGTCCATTTCTCTGCTTCACATCTCTTGGCTACAAATCGACACATCAACCAGAAACGAATTATTTCCAACAATGTCACAATAGGTTTGTCTCTTGCTGGAAGGATAGCAGAATTGAAGCTTTCGCATAAGTTGTTGAGAAGCATGTCACACTTGACATCCACCCAAAATGAGATTTGCTCCACTGTTTAGGGTCTCTTCCAAGCAACCAGGTGTGAGCTTTCTCGTCCTCTGTTTTCAGCTCCCTCATACAGTTAGAAAATTCAGTACGTGTTGTCGCTCATGCACACTTCCAGAGCATTTGTTTCAGCAGTAACCCCGAGTGGTCCTTCTTGAAATTGGCGTGAAGATGTCTGACACAAAATCTTTGTTCTGCACCGGGGAATATATCTGCCACCGTCTTCTCCAAGCCCTTTTGCTTATCACTCATCACTGTGAATGCAGTCGAGTTTTCAATACGAAGATCTTCACGTAATAACTCCATGAATCAAGTCCACGTTTCAGTGCTTTCCTTCTCGACGATGGAAAAAGCAATAGGGAATTGAGAATTATTGGATCAATCCATATCGCCGCCAAAAGCATGCCTTTGCAATAGCCCTTCAAGAAACAACCGTCGAAGCCAATCAACGGTCTACAACCTTTGTTGAAGCCTTCCTTGCAGGCTTTCAAGCATATATACACTCTTTCAAAAACACGTTTATCATCTACCAAATCAGTTTTGAGGATGGCTGTGGTTCCTATATGAATGTAACACCAAATCAATACATCAATAATCCTTCAATTTAACCAAATCAGTAAATTAAGTTCATAACCAATTTACCTGGGTTTGTTGTGGTCAACTATCTACAATAATCATCAAGGATTGCATATTGATCTTTGACAGACCCCTCAAGTATCAGCCTTGATTCTTTTTTAGCTCTATAAAACACCGACTTCGAGACATTGCTGAACTTCGTTGTAGTCGTCAGGTTCGTCAAGCTTTCATAATCCATGTTAGGATTTAGCCGAAATTGCTCAAGAAAATTCTTCGCTAGCCATGGGGCTGTGACAAGCCTATTGTCGAATACGATACCACAATCTTGCTTGTCGATTAAGGTATTAACTCTCACTGTTTTATTGTCCGAGTTCTGAACCTTAGCATAGATAGTCCACATACACCCTTCTCCTTTGCATTTGGCTCGGACTCTGGTCTTATCATTAGCCACGAACTGAAACTCCCTATCAACTTTAATAAACTCTTCCTTCAAAGCAAACCTAAAATGCTCCATAGATGGAAATATCATACCGAGTTGAAACTTGAAATCTGCTGGGTTTGCTCGAGGATTATACTCTCGCTTGCTTTTCTTTGTCGAGTTACCATCCTCGTCATCGCTACACAGGCTATCGAGGTCGCTACATGATATTATGCCTTCTGAATCTTCGTCGCCAACGCCATTGCACATGTCGTTCACATCAGACCACCAAGCCTGAGGTTGAGTCGTGGTCTGAACGTCTTCAGCTTGTTGGGTTTCAGTTTCGACATACTCTTCTTCTTCAAAGACGAACTCCTCTTCTACACCATTTGGATGGCCTTCGTCGTCGTCCATCTTCGATGATGATGCTATGCGATTCCAGTCTTCCAAATGTATGAGTTTTTGTTCTTCTTCGATTCTATTATTTGGGGATTCTCGGACTTTTTTTTTCGTTTGTTTTTTTTAATCCGATTTTCAACCTTTTATTTGTTTAGTTTTATCCTCTTTTATTTATGTATTTTAATTTCACATCAAATAAAAAATTACCAAAAAAATATAATAGAATCAGAAAATTAACATTTTACTAGCATGTTTAATCCAGGCCGTTCATTTGAAATTTAACGGCCAAACCTCGCCAAACCTCTAACGGTGCAACTGAAAATGCACATTAGGTATTTTAGCCGCAAAAAAAAATTAGGGAGTTATGGTCATGAAAACATTAGGGATTTATGCCGGAAATTCCTCATATTAATATGCAAAAATGAAAATGACATGGTATTGCCAAATAAGCAATAAAGCAACTTTAGTTGCTTGCATTGGAGATGCTCTTAGCTGTGTGTCCCAACATATTTTATGCTCAATAAAATTTAGCCAGTAGCGATGATCAATGTTGATGCAGAAAACAACATTTCCCAATTTGTTGTGTTCCATTTCAAAAGATTGACTCAATACTTCATAAAACTCGTTACATCGATTTATATGTTCAAGTATTACATTCCTATACTAATTTCTCATGAACTTCTACACATTTTTATTGTCTACTTAAGTTTAGGTAGGATGGTCAAACGAGGACATTTGTTTCTACTAAAAAAAAATACATAATAAGCTAATCATTTGGCATTTAGCAGTACTTCCCCTTTTTCCATGCTCAAGAGAAGTCCCGGCCTGACCCAAACACTTTAATCGGAGGGTCGGGCCGGACCGAGCCTAAGGAATAGGACCTTAGACCCAACACAAGATCAAGTCCTCGACCCTCGTAGTATAGGGCTAAAAAGATCCTAAATTTAGCATCAAAAAGTCCAAACTAAAATCATCAAAAATCCCAAACTAGAATTAAAAATAATAATAATAAATAAATAATTTTCAATTAAAAATTTATACTTTTAATCAAAATAACAAAATTTAATAATAAAAAATTATATCATGAATGCTGAGACGTTATGAAAGCGAAAGAGAATGGAGAGAATTGAGAGGAATGAAGAAACTGATTTGGGGTGTAATTGATCGTATCGATCTTCTCTTTCCATTCTTGTATATATACACACATGTGTTAAGTTACAATACAATTATATTCTAACTGATTTAACAAACTTTGACTACGCTGACCCGACGTACACCTGTCTTCTCTTATCCCCCCTCAAACGCATCGTCTTCACAGACTATTGAACCGTGGAACTGACAAAGACTTAGTTAGAATATCGGCAATCTGATCAAGAGTAAGAACATGGTTTACTCTTATCTGACCATCCAGTACTTTTTCTCTGACAAAGTACATATCTAACTTAACATGTTTCGTATGTGCATGAAGAACGGAGTTCGATGCTAATGCAATAGCATTGAGATTGTCAACCCAGATTGTAGGAGGAGAGGCAATGGGTACATATAATTCGCGGAGAAGGTACGTCAGCCAAGTAACATTAGCAACTGTTTGAGCTAAGCTGCGAAACTCAGCCTCACAGCTGTTATGCGACACTGTAGGTTGTTTCTTCGCTGACCAACACACAAGATTGCCTACCAGATAAATGCATGATCCTGATGTCGAGCGTCGGTCATCAGGATTACTACCCCAATCAGCATCTGAGAATCCAACAATGTCAAGGCGATCCGATGACTTAAACTTCAATCCATGCCTTAGCGTACCACTCAAGTAACGGAGAATCCTTTTGACAGCTTTCCAGTGACGAATTCGTGGAGTATGCATGAATTGGCAGACTCGATTCACACTAAACGCAATGTCAGGACGGGTGATACACGCATATTGGAGCGCACCTACCATACTTATGTACAGGGTTGGATTATCCATTAAGTCTCCTATATGAGTTGAGAATGTATTAGATGTCATCATCGGTGTTGGAGCAGACCCTGCTTTGTCCATGTTTGCTCTATGAAGTAGCTCAGAGACGTACCGTCGTTGAGACACATGATATCCGTCATCAGACTTATGAACCTCAATACCGAGGACGTAGTGAAGAAGACCTAAATCTTTCAGAGAAAAAGATTTGTTTAGTGATAACACAAGGCCAACAATCTCTCGAGAATCACTTCCAGTAACGAGAATGTCATCAACGTAGACTAGGATATAGAGGATGGACGTCTTTGACTGTCTGATAAACAGAGTTGGATCTGCTTTGCTTGCAATAAAGCCTAGATGAGACAGAGTGAGATACAGCTTGTGAAACCACGCCCGAGGAGCTTGTTTAAGGCCGTATAACGTATTGTGAAGATGGCAAACAGACATTGGAGCGGCTGGATTTGCAAATCTCGGTGGCTGTGTCATATAAACATCTTCAGTCAAATCACCGTTGAGAAAGGCGTTGTTGACATCTAATTGTCTGACACTCCAGCCTCTAGACAAGGCTATGCACAGTACCACACGAATCGTAACTGGTTTTTCCACCGGACTGAACGTCTCTGTATAATCGAACCCGGCTTGCTGAGTGTTGCCTTGTGCCACAAGTCTAGCCTTATATCTATCCAACGAGCCATCAGCTTTACGCTTGAGTTTGAAAATCCATTTACATCCAATAAGCTTTCTATCCTGTGGTAACGACACTAGAGACCACGTTTTATTTTGAGACAACGCTTCTAGCTCTTTCTTCATAGCCTGGACCCACATCGGATTTGACATTGCCTCTTTGATCGTGAATGGTTCTGTGTGTTCTACAGTGACATTGAAGGCTTTGGGTTTAGTAATGCATGCCTTTCCTCTAGTGACCATGGGATGTCGGTTTATCACTCTGATTCAGACGTAGATGCTTCATGTTGATTGTTTGGGATTGCAAGTCTATATAGGTTGCTTGATGAGGAGTCTGATGATACTATAGGAAGACTGTTTGAGGAGTCAGTTTGTTGAGATATCTCTGGTTGATTTGGGTATTTTGTGGTTCATTTTGGTTAGTATGTGGCTCAGGTTGGTGATTTTGTGGTTCATTTTGGTTAGTATGTGGCTCAGGTTGGTTATTTTATGGTTCAATTTGTGGAGGTATGAGTGTCCTATTAGACTGTTTGTTTGGTTTAGGGATAGCTATATCTGGAAAGTGGGAAAAGGTGGGGGGTGAGTCAGGCTTGTTGTTGGTTTTGGCAAATGGGAAAGACTGTTCATTGAAAGCTACATCACGACATATGTACACTCTTCCTGAAGCATTGACACACTTATACCCTTTGTGTTTAGCACTGTACGCAAGAAATGTACATGCTTGAGATCTAAACTGAAACTTTTGAGCATTGTATGGTCTCAAGTAAGGGAAACACAAGCAGCCAAACACTTTGAGATGTGAGTAAACATGCTTGGTATTAAACAGTACCTCAAGAGGAGTTGCACCTTTAAGGACTGAAGTTGGGAGTCTGTTCATGAGATAGACAGCTGTACTAAATGCTTCAGACCAGAACTTGCGTGGCATTGAGGCTTGTGCTAGCATTGACAGGCTAATATCAACAATTTGTCGATGTTTGCGCTCAGCTAAACCATTCTGCTCATGAATGTGGGGACATGGATGCATGTGCACAATACCACTAGCTTGTAGTATTGGTGTGAGATTTCTGAATTCTCCACCACAATCTGTTTGTAGCATCTTTATTTTTGCACTGAACTGATTCTCAACCTGTGACTTAAACTGTGTGAACACTTGAAGCACATCTGAGTTGGCTTTGAGAAAATAAATCCATACAAACCTACTATGCACATCCATGAAATGCACATAGTATCTATAGGCGTCTATTGAGTATTCCGGTGCTGGCCCCCAAACATCAGATACAATTAGCTCCAACGGACTTTTGTATTCAGTTTCAGATAAAGGAAACTGAGTTTTGTGACTCTTTCCAAGATAACACGCATCACAAAACAAGTCGCCATGAGAACCAGTTTCAATCTTACATTTTGCCAAAACAGACTTGAGTACATTCAATGATGGATGACCTAATTTTCTGTGCCACAATTCTACAACACCAGACACTTGTTTATTACAATGACTATTTGATAGTAGAGCCACAACTTTATTCTCTTCAGTTTTCTCTGTGAGATTAGCTTGTGAATAACCAACAGATAAATGTTGTTGATGATGCCTTGACTTCTTGAACCGGTGCGCCAAATTCTCAAACACATAGAGGCCTCTTTTAACAATTCCGTAGAGGAGTGCCTTGTGAGTAACTCGGTCCTTAACAACACAAAAGTTAGAGTGAAACTCAAAGTACGCATCATTATCTTTTGCAAACTAATACACACTCAAAAGATTCTTCTTAATATTCGACACATGAAGAACATTATCAAGGTTCAAGTTCTTTTCAGTAAATTTATCTGCAGGTGCACAAAAGGAATTTGATCCTATGTGAAGAATTCTCAAACCTGCACCATTGCCGATCTGCACATTGTCTGAGCCATGGTAGGGTGAACCAAATGAGAGTTGATTCATATCGTTGGTGATGTGGTGTGTAGCTTCTGAATCAAGGAACCAGTTTGGATCAGAGAATGACGATGTTGAGGATTGAACTTGAGTGTTCTGAGTTGTGTGTTGAGTCAAGTTTGCTGTAGCATTCTCAGCTGCGTTATTGTTGTTGCTGAATTGAGGATCAAGTGGCGATTGAAAGCTTTGATTGTATCTGTAAAAGCACTTCCACGCCATGTGACCTAGCTTGCCACATACTTGACATTGGACCTTTCCAGATCCTCGTCCTCGACCTCGTCCGCCTCTTTGACCTCCGCGTGAGTTGCTGGAGCCTCTTCCTTGATTCTGACTGTGATTGCCCGATCCACGACCACCTGATTGGTGTTGTGCGAGATTTGCTAAACTCTCAATGGTTAGCGCATTTTGCTCAAGACGCGATTCATGTGCATTCAACCATGATGTCACATCTCGAAGATTGAACGGTTCAGATCGCGTAGTGATAGACATAACAAACGAATCATATTCACTACCGAGACCAGTGAGAATGTTCAGAGTAAGATCATCATCACTAACTGACATTCCTATCGCATTCAGACAATCAGCATATGATTTCATCTTCATTATATACTCAGACATCCTCAGATCTCCTTTCTTCTGCGTTTGGAGTTTGAGTTTGTACTGGATTACCTTTGCATGAGACTGTGTTGCGTACAATTCTCGCACTACTTTCCGGATCTCAGCCGATGTGTTACAACCGATCATCTGAGGAAGCACTTCCACCGTCATTGATGCGAGTAGCCAGCACACGAGCAATTGATCTTGCCTCATCCATGCGATGTACAGCGGATTCACAGATCGCCGTAGATTTTCCGGATTATCTGGTTCGTCACGGATCATTTCACTTGGACACACGCTTGATCCGTTTAGAAAACCTTCAAGGCCATTTCCTCTGATCGCAGCTGAGATCTGTTGTTGCCAGATCACGAAATTGTCTCTGTCAAGCTTGACTAAAAGTGGATGAGAAGAAGGATTGAAAATCGTTGGTGTAGCGGAAGCGGAAACAGAGCTTGACGAGGATTGGAACGCCATTTGTGACGATCGATTTTTGTGAGCTAGGTTCTAGGTCAGAATAGCTCTGATACCATGAAAGCGAAAAAGAATTGAGTGAAGAAACTGATTTGGGGTGTAATTGATCGTATCGATCTTCTCATTCCATTCTTGTATATATACACCCATGTGTTAAGTTACAATACAGATATATTCTAACTGATTTAACAAACTTTGACTACGCTGACCCGACGTACATGTGTTTTCTCTTACGTTACAAACAACTCTTAACAAATAAAGTGAATTGACTGAAAGTATATCTCTAATTCGTTGTCAAAGATCTCAAATAAAGAGAGATGCGTAAATAGATAAGTTGACCGTGTGTGAGTTAAAAAAAATCAATTAACCTAACGAAAATCCTAGATGAGTTTTGTTAAAGCCTATAACAATACTACCGTGAATCAATGGATCAGAAAACTAAATTAGCTCGTATTTTTCTATTATCCCGGAATTGAAAACATAATATTTCTGGTGGTCGGGTTTGGATGTGCTCGTCGCAGATCGAGTGGTCGTCCTCGTCGCAGATCTAGTGGTCCTGCCGTCTTCATCGCAGATCCAGTGGTCGCGTTGTCCTTGTCGCAGATCTAGTGGTCGCTCCGTCCTCGTCGTAGGTCCGGTGATCGTGTGTGAATGTGCTCCTCGAAACTCCAATGGTCGGGTGTGGGTGTGCTCACTGCAAATCTGGTGGTCGGGTGTAGCCGTGCTCGTTGGAGATCCGGTGATCGGATTTGGCCGTGCTCGTTGAAGATACTGTGGTCGGGAACAGCCGTGCTCGTCACAGATTTGGTGGTCAGATTTTGCCGTGCTTTTCGCAGATTTGGTGGTCAACGGAGTGCGAGAAGTTGTCGGAACGGAGCCTGAAAAAGATCCTTCAGAAAGGAGGGAACAGGGTTGAGAGTTTAGCTCTTTTTATTTTTATTTGGTTTTGTAATAATTTTTGTGTTTGAATGTTGTCGGTTCGTCATCAATTTAAGGTGCTTTTGTGTCTCGAAGATGAGTTCGGGCTCGTTGTTGGTATTTTGGTGGTACAGGTTCTCGAACGTCTTTTTCCACGAACGGTGAACCTCGAGCATTTTGGTTTAGTCATTAACCTCTGTGGGTATATTGAAAGAGCCTTTGAGTCGCTCGATATTTAGTGTGAACTACCTTCCGCTTGTCAGAA
This sequence comes from Urtica dioica subsp. dioica, assembly GCF_054948205.1. Classification (NCBI taxonomy): domain Eukaryota; kingdom Viridiplantae; phylum Streptophyta; class Magnoliopsida; order Rosales; family Urticaceae; genus Urtica; species Urtica dioica. The sequence continues at coordinate 39,737,960 of NC_142762.1, forward strand.
AATCACACGTGTGCTTTCATCCGATGTTAAAATTGAATTTCTATTATTTTGAGGTCTCATCTATCGGTGTTCAAAAATGTTTGATATCTGTAACTTTGAGTATAATGCTCATTTTCTAATTGATTGGCTTCGAGCATTCTTCAAAAAAAAAAAAAAAAACAAACAAACAAACAAACAAAAAAATTACATCTAAGCTGTATCCGCTCATTTTGAAGAACTAACTAATGTATTGATGGCACAATTTTTTATTAAATAAAATGATGTATTAATGGCAGCGTGTACTCTCTTTCAGATGGTATCTGCTAATAATATACGTATTTGAAGAAAGTAAATTGCATTAATTACAAGCCTAGTCGCTATTTTACATTGTGTGGCCTACTATAACATATTTGCGTGCATCTTAACTTCTAGTTCTACCATATGCGACACACAGGTACGTACCTCTCTATTCTCCTGATATTTATTTTGTAAATCGTTGTGTATCTTTGTATTTTAGAGTGGGAGACATCACTTTTCGGTAGTCTCCGACTAGATCCGACTATACCATGAGAATAATAAAATCTTTGCATTAATCCCATAAGCAAAGAAGGCCCAAAAATTTGATAAAAATCATTTAAAAGACCTATCAGTGTTTGTATATCTTAACAAAAGGCTCAAATATCCGGAAACTATCATCAGCCTCCTAAATAATTACATCTGTTGAAAAAAAAAAAACTATTTTGTCAAATTAAGCAAGATGTGACAACTTCGGGCTTGCTTTTAGTTTTCAATATACCCGGAAAAATATAATTTTGTATTGCTCACATTTTATGAGTTTTTTTTTCTAAGGCAATATATCATCACAATGTACAACTACCATCGCATTCATTAAAGGCCTATTAAAAAAAAAAAAAATTGTTTAGGCTCACAAATATGTTAAGTTGGGCGTGTCTCCGACTTAAGGAGGGAGAGAGGTTTTGATCATCTTCTCTAGACCATCACTTTTGGAGCATTTCACGTCATTCTCATAGGCGGAGATACTCGTACTGTAGGTACGAGGCATCAATCGATCATCTTGAATGACGCATCGAGCTCGTAGACGAAGTGAGATAATACCAGACATAAAAGAGATACTACAACATCTGAAGGAGCAAAGACTTAAATACAAATCATGTTCCACAAGTTCCGCCTCATTCATCCCACTGGATTCCGCATCTCTCATCCCCACGGTTCTCAGATTCGGCCTCACCTTCACCACATCCATCTCTGACCCCTCGACGACATCATTACGGTCATCCTCTCCCTCCGCCTCCCTCGGTTCCGTGGCCCGTTCCGTCACGACTCCCCCGTGCGTTGGTGATGTTTATTGTTTCTTGTGGTGTGTTCTTTAGAGAAGATGTTAGTTTTAATTTAGTTTATTTTTTGCATTTGGGTTGTTTAAACTTCGATGTTTTGTCCACTATACTATATTACTATGGTGATTTTTTTGTTCCAAAGATGACTTAGTCATCTATTGGATTCTTCGTTCGAAATTTTTTGTTAGTCTTTTAGCGGTGTAAACACTCGAACGTCTTTTACCATAGTTTGTGGTGTTCGAGCACTTTAGTTCGTTCACTAACCTTTGAGGGTTTCTCGAAAGAGCCAATGAGTTGCTCGAATTTTAGTGTCGTCTATATTTCGGTCATCGAAAGTTCTCACACAATACACTTTTATTTGATTCTAGAATTGAATCATTGTTGTTTTGAAGTATCATTTTATCTTATTATGAGATGTATGATATTTGTATTTTTGGGTTTCATACTAATTATCTGTTGAAAGTTTTGACAACTAAAAAAAAAAAAAAAAAAAAGAGAAAGAGAGAGATAAGGTCCATTTTGATAAAATATTATTCATACGGTGGTCCAAAAGTTTGTGTCTTTTTTTTTCCATTATTTTATAAAAGAAATAAAGAAGGAAACAAGGCTCTATAATCATCTCTAAGATGGTCCAGTTTCCATTATTTCGTCCCAACACATTATGTGTTTCTCACTTTTCCTATCTGTAGTTCTATACTTATCCACTTTCTTTTTTCTCTTCCTGTTTGCTGCAATGTCATAGCTTAGGGGTGGAAATCAATATGACGTGGCATATATTATATTGGCTGCATTTTTACAATGTCCACCTTATATTCGAAGCAAACAGACATTTACAAATAATGAATATCGAACATGTTACTATAAGATAGTAGTTTTCATAGAATTCATAGATGAGGAACCGAAGGTTTGACACACAATTTTTCTTGGAAACATTTTCGTGAATTTGAAGGGAATTAGTTTCAAATTTAATGGTTTTTATTCTGATCAACATCATTGATATATAATATATATTTTTGCATAAAAGTAGGTGGACTGGTAACATATATTTTTGCACAAAGTAGGTGGACTAGTAACATATATTGTCCCCGTCTATATTTTAAGTATTATCAGATAATATATCTGATATAAAACTGGACGACGATGACTCCATGAATGTAAGTAATCATGAGATCATCTCATCGTACCTAACCTTTTTGGCAATAAACAATGACTTAAGATGTGGGGAAAAAAAACTCATTTGTTTTGGATTGAGAATTTGAGGGAAAATTAAAAGTGAGATTTCATTTCTGGGGAAAATTAGTGGAAAGGGAGAATACATTTTTGGGAGAATTAGGTATACAGTCTATTTAAATATATTACATTTAAATTTTAGTCGCAGTATCTAAAAATAAAAAAAATAGCTAAATTATGCACCATATGAATTTGGCTATTTTGTAATATTTGAATAGTTGGACCTTGGAATATATATATATATATATATATATATATATATATATATATATATATATATATTGCATATGTATGATGTAGAAGTCATATTTGTGTGGCTTTTCTCATTATTTGTTGTTAGATTTTCTTTAAAAAAAAAATTATTAACATTAAAAAGCAATAGAGAATTTAATTTTCTCTCAAAATTTAACTTTGAATTTTTCTTTTCTTTTCTTTTAAATTTTCATCTTCCATCATAAAATCGGTTCTAACATAGCGTACCTAATAATCTTCAATCTTCCTTCCTTCATGTGCAGGGGCGGACCCAGGTAGTGAGCTCAAGTGGCCTGGCCCCCCTCAAAAAAAAAGTTTGGGCTAAAAAAAAAAAATTTTTTTGCAGCCTAATTTCAGTTTTGGCCCCCCTCCTTCCGAGTTTGGATCCGCAACTGTTCATGTGTACTATGTGAATTATATTCTGTAGAGTTTATGAACTTTGGAAGAGCACTTTAGTCCTTTCTTATTATAACTATCAAGTTACTCAAGAGTTTAGTTTCATTTTTCTGTTTATCTAATCAGAAGCGTACGTATTTGTTAGGAATACACAAAAATGGAGAACAAACGAGAAAAATACACAATAACATGCATATGAAAACAATCATATATGACACTTCATCAACTTATGATCGAAAAAATAGAGAAACTCTAATTTGAGTTTTAGTTTCCCGAATGAGCTTAATCGGGCTTAAATTACCAACCGTGCAACAATACTTGATATCCAAATGATATATAGTTGTCCAAATTTTACCTAGCGTTTGTCGCATTACCCTTTGCAATTTTCTCATCTTTTGTACTCCCAAATATCACCCGTCTCCCAAATTGTTAAAACAAAAATGACAGAAATTTATGTTCATGTGCCGGTGATATTTTCCAATCGTGATATTGTTCACGCATATAATAGTATATTCTGAATTTACTAATTATAAACGATCATCGCATCGCCTAAAGACAAATAATAAAAGTTTTGGGCTTAAATTTGAGTGAGCCGCTTATTATAAAATATTCGAATATTCTAAATTTCGTATATTTTGTCTTTACTGACTTTGTTTTGTTGCATTTTATCACGTTTCACGAGCCTTTGATCTATTATGTTGACAACTTGTCTGATTTAATGTTTCTTCAAAATCGAGGCGTGAAAATGCTTCACATATCTTGCACGTGACTGCTATAGTATTGGTCTTTCATAAAACTATTCAAGACGTGTCCAGTCGTAATTATACCTTCCACCAAAATTATAAACGTGACAAAAGTTTGCGTGTGTGTGTGTGTGTGTGAAAGAACAGTTTCATTAAACCAGATTCAAGGAAATAACATCCTGTTGAATAAACTTTGGGAAAATAACACATTTATACCATGTGTTTTAGTAAAATGTCGAATTTAACCTTCGGTTTTCAAAAATGTCGAGTTCATACCCTCTGTTTAACTAAAATGACGAAATTATACCATCTGTTTAACTAAAATGACGAAATTATACCCTAAAATAGACAACAGTGTCACAAATATTCTTTTTATTGACTTTTCATTGACGTTGACTATAATATTTATAATATAAACACCAATTATCTTTATTCATTCGCGTCATATATGTAATTTATTTAAAAACTAAAAAATAAACAATAGTTTCTTAATCGTGAAGAACACAGAAAGAGGCAAAGGGGTAAACATCGATAGTTGATAGTCATCAAAATCGCATATTCGAACAGAGAATCCAAGATTTAGAGTTACAATTCGAACACGGAATGAAGTCATTTCTTAGGCGGTATGAGTTTTATTATTTAATTTCAATTTAATGCTATTTTTATTTCAAAATTGAGAATTTGGAAATTAGGGTACTGATTTAGATTTGATTCGATTTTTCTTCTATAAGAGTTAATATCAATGAAAGGGAGATTTGTGACGCTGTTATTCATTTCAGGGTATAATTTCGTCATTTTAGTTAAACAGAGGGTATGAACTCGACATTTTTGAAAACTGAGGGTTAAACTCGACATTTCACTAAAACACAGGATATAAATGTGTTATTTTCCCATAAACTTTTGAATGAATGGTTTAAAATAGTCTACTGTTCTAATTAAAATTGCAATGGAAGTATTTAGATTTTAAAAATATAATTTAACTTTTATCTAATTCTTTTATAATATAGTATTTATTGCTTTATTATTTTTTTTATTCGATAGTTTTATGAAATTTTTAATATAGAATATTAAAATAAATAATCCATATATTCCAAATTCTTCCCTAATTTTAAGATATATTATATATATATATATTATATATATATATATATATATATGCAAACAAGCAATAGGCCCCGGCGTTGCCTGGGAGGTTTGATAAATTTTAATTTAGATAATAATGTGAACGATTTGCAATTGTTGGTTGTCACTAAACGTGGCTTACCGGGAGTTACCGCGCCTCCCGTCCCGCCCCCGCCCGGACTCCCGTTAATTCGCCGAACGGGAGTCCCGTCCCGTTATATAACGGGACGGAGGCGGTAAATGTCTAACGGGATCCGCGGATCCCGTTAGGCATTAAAAAAAAAATTGAAAAAAAGAATTTAAGAAATAAAATGAAAGGATTAAAGTGAAAAGATTTGAAATAAGTGGGTAGAAATGAAAAATATAAATGTTGTTAAATAATTAAAAATGGGTAAAAAAACAATAAAGAAGAATGTGAAATTAAAAATGGGCCTCCTAAAAAACCTCACCGACCCCTAAAAAGGTGCGACGGCGAGGAAAAAGAGCACCCATTTCCTCGTTAAATGTTTGAAAATGTATCCCGGACAAGGGCCGGGATATCCCTTTGTTATACACGATACTTTAACCATTTATGTTTACGTTTGCAAAATCAACTTCAAAATCGTCTAGAATATCGAAGCACATGAATGTTTCTTGTGCTCGATTTCGATGTTGAATCCAATCTTTTCCGCACGTCAATGCTTCGACCATCTCCGGTTTCAGGCTGCATCTTCTATCGTCGATGATCCGGCCCGCGCTGCTAAAAGCCGCCTCAGAGGACACAGTTGAAACTGGGATGGTGAGGATGTCTTGTGCCATAGATGACAAGATCGGAAACCTCCTCGCATTCTGCCTCCACCAAACCAAGAGGTCGATGGCTTCGTCGTCCGACCTGACCCAATCGTTCCTATCGTACTCTTGGATCTCCGGATGGGACCGTGCGTCGGTTGCGCTTGACCTCGTCTGACTTGTCCCAGCTTCTTGTTGTTGAGGAGACGGGCTGTACGCGGGCGCGTTGACGAAGACATTTGTGTATTGGTGTCTTCTCGGATATTGCGTCTGTGATTGAGAAGGTTGCGCTCGGTATTGCGGTAGAAGTTTCGCCTCGTAAACCTTGAAAAGATCAAAAAAAGCTTGCACGATCCTCGGAAGATCAAGTGCAACGTAATCTTGGTCCACAAAATGGTTTCTTATGTATTTCAAAAAAAAATTTAAACCTCCAATTTTACATCGGACGTCTAGAATGGCTCCAAAACCGTATAGTAATGGAACCTTTCCAGCCCCCAATATTTTAAAAACTTTGCTGTCATTGCTTGAATAGAATCTTGAAAAATAGTTTCGTTTTTATTTTTATCAAGATGCACAGCTATTGCGGTCATAGTATGAAGACCGAGAAAAGAAGTGGGAGTGTAAACAGCAGAAAGATAACAAGTTTCTTTATAAAAAATGTCGAGAAAAGAAACAAATGATTCAGCCATCCTAATATCCAAATCAGATATAGCGTTTTCGCCATGTACGCTGTTAATGTAAGAAACAATAACATCGACGTAACGCTCGGATAAGAAGTTGGTCAGCATAAGAAAGGTTGAATTCCACCTAATTTTGTTATCTAGGTGAAATGTGCGTTCTTGAAGGCCGTTTAGTCTAAGCCGTCTCTTAAGCTCATCTACTCTAGAGGTTGAACTATTTATCCAACTTATGTAATTCCTAATCTTGTTTATCGAAGGGTCGTAACTAGCGGCTCCGGCTTGAACTATGAGGTTGATGATGTGGGTAGCACAACGTTGATGTATAAGGGTTTCGTCTGCGTTAAGTTTTTGGGTCAACTCCCTAATCATGGCGTTGTTGCTAGTGGCATTATCTAAGGTCACAGATATAACCCTATTGTTCAAACCCCACTCAGCTAAAACACTAACTATGATATCTAAGATGTTCTCACCAGTGTGAGAACCTTCTATCCTCCTAAACGCTATGATACGTTTGTTCAGGTTCCAATCGTCGTCTATGTTATGGACTACAACGCTCATAAAGTCCATCTTAGATTGACCGGTCCATATATCCGATGTTAAGGCTACGCTATATCTACCAGAGGATATTGAGTCTTTCATTTGTTCCTTTTCTCCTAAAAACCATTTTAGGATATCGGATCTCAAGGCTTTCCTAGACATTAGTTGTACGTTTGGAATAAAAGAACTAATGAATCTAACAAAGCCTTGAGATTCGATATGACTAAAAGATTGATCGGTTGATACAAAATATTCAACTAAATCACGTCTAAATCTTAAAGGATCGATGTTACTTACTTGGGTTGTAGAGGCTCCAGATTGTGTCCCCCCTGGCAGTGTCTGTGATGACTCCACAATAGCGACGTCCCAACTCTAGTGTTATGAGCGCTAAAGATTTTGCCACAAACGTGACATTTTCCGGCTTTTTCACCGTTGGCAATCACCTCTTCAAAGAACGTCCAGACAACAGACCTCGCTCGACGTCGTGATGCTTGTGCTTGTTGAGGTTGTTGTTGTTGTTGCGGTGGTTGTTGTTGTTGTTGAGGTGGTTGTTGTTGTTGTTGTTCTTCTCGGGCACGTCGTTGTCGTCTTTGTCGGGTATCCTCTTGTTGCTCACGTTGTCGAGGTCGTGGAACTTGAGTTCGAGGCTGAGGTGGTGGTGGTGGGACGTCTTCTTCTTCATCTTCCTCCTCCTCGTCATCATGTTGTTCATTTGGATCTTGGGTTTCGTCGTCGTCTTCTTCTTCATTTGGATTTTGGGATTGATAATAATGTTGCTCGAACACTTGAAACTCTTGAAAAGTGGCTTCGGATGGCGGTATTTGTGCTTGATATGCTTGCTCGGGATCCATTTGAGGATAATATGGCATTTGTGTGTTTGGAATTTCGGTGAATTCCGTATTGTGGAAAGTAGGAGCAACATAATTTTGATCGAAAGAGTATTCGGTGTTTGGGTCGGGGGCGTTTTGAGACAAATGCAGCCAATTTTCTTCAAAACGGTGCATTCGTTCACCTCGGGAAGCTCTTCCCCTTCGACCTCCTCGGTTGTGGGATGATGATGCCATGAGAAAATGAAAGCTTTAGAGAGTAAAATTGAGAGAGTTTGAGAGAATTAGAGAGAGAGATTGAGAGAATTTGAGAGAGTTTGAGTGAAAGGTGTGAAGAAAATGAATGAAATGGGGGGGTATTTATAGATTTTAGAAATAAGTGGGAAAATAAAAAATAAAAAATAAAACCTCATTTTCGCTCAAACGGCTATAATCAAACATTCATATTCAAACGGCTCTTTTTTTTCGGCCGTTGGATCTTTGATCCAACGGCCGAGATTAAAAAAAAAAAAAAATGCAATGGTCGCTAACGGGATCCGCGGATCCCGTTAGCTACAGTAACGGGACGGGACTCCCGTCCGTTAGGCTTAACGGGACCTCCCGTCCCGTTACCTCTATTACCGGTAGCGGGGATTCCGTCCCGTCCCGCTACCGGTAAGCCACGTTTAGTTGTCACTTGTCATATGTAAAAATTAACATTTTTTTTACCACTTTGAGTTGTAATTATGAACACAAATTTTTTTTAGCAACACAAAATTATGATTAACCAACATCATTACTTATATGTTCATTAGTTTTCAATAATTGTACTGATCATAAGTAATTTGAATTATAAAACTATTAATCGGTTAATAATTGTTATTGTTTTAAAGTTAGTTTAGAGAATTTTCATTTTTAGAGTGATTTCTGGAATTTTCGTTTTTTTTAGTTGTTTCTGGAATTTTCGTTTTTTAAAGTTGTTTTTGAAATTTTTTTATACGGTTATTTATGTAATTTTAAAACTTAAATAGGTATTTTTGGAAATTTTAAGAAAAAATGGGTTACTGTAGTATGAACAGTAAATTGAGGGTTTTGCTTTATATATATATAATAATGTTTCAATGTTGCACCATTAATTTACAACACATCGTTACAATCAATTTCTTTCACATACATTTCACATATACGATTAAGTTACAATAGATTTTTTCACACACAATAATAAAACAAACGTCACTTTCACTCTGACACCCATGCTCTTTAATTCTTCTGTCTTCCTCCTGCCCCCTTAATTTCTCTCTCTTCCAATGCAACCCTTAACGGCGAGGACAATAGCCATTTTCGCCAACACAAAACTCTGAAACTAACCGAAAACTAAACATAAATGGCGGTATTCTATGGTTACAAAAAAAATAGGATAGTCATAACCATCACGAAATTCGATTCAAACCGTGTTTTTTTTTTTTTTTTTTTTTTTAAATCAATTGTAATTATCCTCGTTTCCATCGTCCTCTCCCCCTCAGCTCGACCTCACTCATAAACTCGACATCTTTCTCTAACCTATACCTCTACTATGTCCCTCACTCCTCTCCCTTCTCTCGGAAACATCCAATCCTCTCCCTCCCCTAATCTCGTCTGCGGTAAAGATGTAATCCTTTCATTTGGGTGGCACAACCTTAATTACAGGGCGTAATACACCCAAACAAAAATATTTGATGCCCTTGATATATATATTATAAAATAAATTAAAAAATAAAAATAAAAAACTGATTTTCTTCCATGTAAAGTGAAGGAAATTAGTAGAGATTAATTCAGGCTTCAACTCACCCAAACAAAACTGCACTTATAAAATATCGACAATGTATTTTCAAACGGAAATGCTCTGTGACACGGGTCACGACCACGAACTACCCACTCACATTTTGACACGTGGCAGCACAGTGCCACGTGTCAAAATGTGAGTGGGTCGTTCGCTGGTCGTGACCCGTGTCACATAGCGATGCTCATTTTCAAATGATACGACAATTATAAGTTTATAACCATAAAGTTAATTATTTAGTTATAAAAAGTTTGAAAATATGAAACACAAGTTAGTTGGTTAGTTCTTAGTTTAGTAGTACATTGAGTATTGACTCAGAAGTCAAGATGGACCAGCAGTCACATACTAAATGCGCAGCCAGGAAATCAGAATCAGCATTTGCCCTGTCGGCTGGCTAGGCACGAGAATGATTACCTCACCTCTTACAAAATGAATATGCCGTGATACCACTCTAGCTTAGTGACACGTGTCTTTGAAAAAAAGAGGATGACGGTTTGTTCTTTGATGGTTGGTGGCACTGATGGTGGTGGTAGGAAGAGAGAAGGCAAGTGGTGCACGAAGTGGACGTTGGTAGGTGAGAGAATGACTTGGACTTTCTTGTCTCAAACAATTTTATTTTCCAAATTATTTGCCTTCAACGACCTATAATCATTGACAGTCTCCTTTGGATCCTCTATTTTATTTTCTCTAAATGACTTTCCCTTGGGTTGGGTGGTTCATAAAAAAAAATATTGCCGAGTCAGAGATTTGGTGGTACCCTGACAAGTCCTTTATTCAACTAAACATGTTATATTTAGATGAAACGCAATTAGTACCTCGTTATATGTCTTTTATTTAATGAAAATTGATTTCTTACAGTAGCATAAATAAGGAAAATTGCCAAAAGTATGACTAAATTAAGGTAAAATTCTATTTTCCTATTTTTTTTCAAAAATTTACCAAACTAGGACCGGTCAAACAAAAGTCAAATGAGAGATACACGAAAATATACCTATTATACTATCATACTAATTACCAACCTACAATCTTCTCCAATAAAATATCTTATTTTTTCTCTTTCTTTCTATTTTCCCGCTCATCCCATCGGAAAAACGAATTTTTTTTTTATTAGTCCTAGTTTGATAAATTTTTTAAAAAAATAGAAAAATGGAAATGTCCCTTAATTTAGTCATAGGAAATGTCCCCAGAAATAATGCAAAGATTTTAAGACTGTCGTTGAATAATAAATATCATATTATCAGAGATCACGAATTAAATTGTAAACCAGCAAGGTATGCCGCCAAGAAGACTCCAAACCTTCATATAAACACTACAGAAAATAAACAAAGATATCAATGCACATGCTTCCGGGCCGGCCACATATAAAATACAAACTTAAAATGTAGTCTGACATGTAATTAGTGAAAAGATATTGAAATCAGTTAATAAAAATGAGAGTTATTTTTTTTAGTGTAAAAAAATAGAATATTAAAGTTGGCCATAATTGTTTGATTTGATACACTTTATTTTATAGTGTAGAATATTCCATTTCAAATATCCTTTGTTCGAGATTAAACAAATAAAATCAGATCACCGATGATAAGTTGGCCTAGAAAAATCAGATCAAATATTGGGGTTCAAATTCAGTACATTGACCGATATATAGATTCGAAAATCCAATATGTATTTCACTCACAGGTTTCTTCAGAGTATCGGATGCAAGTTGAGACATCATGATTTCCAATAACTTTGCCACTTCCGGTGTTGGTGTGCAAATCATGCCTATAGAGTATCAAATGATTCAATACACAGCCACTATAAGTATTACTGTAATTTCGATTATGCCCAAGAAACCCGATTCCGGCAGTGAAACTACCAAAAAAAATTGAACAAGCTTCCAAAGCTGCCTCGTCGTTTCAATTCAGAAAATTGTATTCCTTTTCTCTTAGGGACGAAGATGAAATAGGGTTTAGACAAAAAGGATAGAATACTGACGGAGTCCCAGGAAGAAATTAGGAGGTTGTCGGAGGTCGGAGCGAATCTGATGCTGGAAATGCCGTCTCCGATCGGATTCCCTAAATCTAGAGGAGCTTCGAACATTATCGAACGAAAGAGGAGCTTCGAACATTATCGATCGGATTTCTTTTTTTTCATTTAATTGTTTTATTTATGATTTAATATGTGTTTTCAGACAAAACTAACCCTTTTTGGCTAACATCGTTACATATTAACGGCATATTGAGGTTAGGGATCTACGGAATTAGGAAAACTAAACATTAAAGACTTTTGCCGTAAAAAAAAAGAATAGGGACCAACTTAGCTGTTTCTGAAAACTTTAGGGACTTTTGCCGCCATTTACTCATTTATAAATAATTAGCAAACTAGCCAACTAAAACTAGAGTAATTTCTAATAAGCCAAATTTTGTAAATTTTAGGTAAATAGCAACGTTTTGTAAGTTTTAGATCAATTTTAGGTAAATAACCAACGTTTTGATAGAATTTTTCACTCAATTCATGCGTGTAAATATTTAACCATGGCTATTTACCAAAAACTTACTGGTTGGCTAAATGAAAAACTAAAACTGTAAATAATACTATATATCTAATGGACCCTTAAACTTAAAAAAAAAAAAAGTTTACGACTATGTAGTCCACACATTATCTCTTTATGGTTTTAAATGGGGTAATTCTTCCACATGTTTTGTATTGAAAATGTATTTTTTTAGTGTGTTACGAATGTCATGGAAAATCCACAATTTTTTTGTATATGAAAAACTCGTTTTTCGTTGAGTACAAATCAATGAAAGCAATATTTTTGTTTTGTCGCCTTTTTCCATTAAAAACCAACTTTTCAGCCAATGATTTTCAATATTTTTACGGCAGCATTTCGTGCAAAATCAAAATTTATTTTTCATTGAAAAACACGGAGGGTAATTCATTGAAAATAAAACCTCTCATAAATTTTCCATGTTTCTTAAAAGCTTGATTTGATGTGTTTCTATTTATTTTTTACTTCCTTACTTAATGTTGCTAGTCTTCGTTTAATCTGCAACGTACATTATTCATATTTATTTACATATACCTTGGTGAGCCATCATATTTTCCGACGAGCCAAAATTGTTTCTGACGAGTCTTCAAACATATATCCTAATTGACATGTATCAACCGATGTGTACACTTATCAACAAAGGTAGAGAAGAAGCCAACAAATTCAATGGCAACATGGGGTTTGAAGAAGTTTGTGTGGTGAAGAAGAAGATGAAGATCGTGGTTGAAGAGAGGGCCTATGTTAAGAAGCAGTCAAACGCTAGTTTTGACCAAAGATAATAAGAAGAAAGGAAAATTTTGAGACGAGTGATATTTACATTTTCACGCTTCTCGCATAGTCCATCTTTCGCCTAAAAATCTCAAATCCGCGCATAAGAGTTGTGAATAATGATTGAGTGAGGGGATTTTAATTTTTAATGAAGAGTTAGGGCTTTTCATAATGATGGGTTTCTCTTTTAAGGAAAGAGTTAGTGTCAAATTTTTGTGGCGCTCAATAATAGTATTTTCGTTGATTGATAAGAGTGACCAATCTTACCCGGGATCACAAATCTCAAGTTTGTCTATGAAGAGCAGATCTAATTAGATTAGTGTCCATAATTGATTTCTTAGCTCAATAATAGATATTGTCACTTTCAAGGGATAAGTTTGAGTAGGACAACATAAATATATATATATATATATATATATATATATATTTATATATTGGTCAGTCATAGAGGGAGTTTGTATGATTATAAATTATTAATTACTCAAGAGTGTAGATTGTTGAGCATTTAGATAAATTCTGTATAATATATATATATATATATATATATATATCTATATATATATATATATATATGTGTGTGTGTGTATGTGTGTATTTTATAAAGGGAGGAACATTATTTAACTAGTTAGCCTTAATCATATATTTAAAATAATTTTTTTTTTGTCGTTTTAGCTTATTAAAGTTGTGTCATATACAATATATTTTGCATCAGAAGTAGATATTCTAATTACTATCATTAATTTGTTTTGAATCGGAAGAAGTAAAATAATAATAATGGTGTCACATAATTGTGATATAAAAATAGTGTAAATTTAGCAAAGAGAGACTAAACAAGCTAACGAGTCATTGTTTCTAGCAGAAAAATATAAAGCTGATTATTTGGATTTAGAAGTTTATCCATGTTAGAATAATTCATTGGTTTAGTTGGTATAAAAATCTACATCGTATACCACTCCAATTTTTCTCTCACTAACAGTGGTTTACTTTACATAACGGTTTGTATGTACACTTATAATTTTAATGGCGAATTTGCCATTCTTTTTAATTTTCAATAATGAATAATTCCACAATCCAAGTAGAATATATGAGCCAGCTGAATATATAATGGGATGTCAAAGTAATTTTCACTTTAATAAGTTTTATTTTCGTCGAAGGTGCATAGCACGTGACTCTATCACGCAAATCAATTCACATGTACATTTGTTTTGGCCACGTCTCCTTAGTCGTTTTAGTTGTTGGGCTGATTTTAAAGTTTGGGTAAAAGTTAAACAAATATGTTTGTTTCTTCCAACAACAACAAAATTATTAATCCGTATGTAACAAAATAGAACTCAGCTCTCCCTCTCTCTCTCTCTTCTCTCTCTCTCTATATATATATATATAATTATTTTCCAGGCTGTTATTTTATTTCGCACGTGTTCTTTCTTATTGATTTGCTTTTGCTCGACTGGTCATCACTTCAGAAAATAAGTGGAAGATTATTAGGCGTATATATTATGAGAAATTTCATTAATTGGGCTTCATAAGTCATTAAATATCAAGATTAGACCCTAATGTTTAAAAATATATAAATATGGACTTTTGGACACATTTTGGACCAAAATATCCCTGATTCAAAAAACCCATTTCGGTGGTCGTTTTTAAGGAATTTGGTTATGTGTTCAGTTTCGATTTTGAGGGTTTCATATTATATCTCATCGTACGGCATCGTATCGCATCGTACGACATCGTACAGCATCGTACGACATCGTACAGCATCGTACGAGATCGTACGATATCGTACATTATAATGTGTATGAATTTTATCGTACATTATAATGTATCATATCGCATCGTACGGCATCGTACAGCATCGTACGATATCGTACATTATAATGTACGATAAAATTCATACACATTATAATGTACGATATCGTACGATGTCGATACGATGTTGTACGATGTCGTACGATGCGATACGATGCCGTACGATGAGATACAATGTGAAACCCTCAAAATCGAAGCTCGACCACCGAAAATTCTAATCCTAGCGCAACCAATTCGAAGATGAAAAGAATTGTGATGAAAATGATTTGAAAATGAGAAAAAAATATGGGTTTTTTTAATCAGGGGTATTTTGGTCTAAAATGTGTCCAAAAATTCATATTTAGATATTTTTAAACATTAGGGTCTGATCTTGATATTTAATGACTTATTAAGCCCAATTAATGAAATTTCTCTATACTATTAGGGGTATTTTGTATAATTCAAATTAATTTTTATTAAAAAAATAAACGAAAAGAGTGGTATTTGAAATATAACATATGTTATTTATATTAAATAAAATGATATGTTTGATATTTTTAAAAATTGGAAGTATAAATCGTGCATTTCGATTAAACTGAATGAATACTATTGATATTTTCCCAAAATGAAAACATAAGCTTAAAAATCATTCTTATTAGAACATAAATTATTTCTTTATTGCGTACTGTAGCCATAATCTAGAATATTAAACTTGATATTAAAATAATAATAATAATAATAATAATAAAAATAAACTTGGAAGACTATCTAAAATAGAGCCGAAAAAGTACAATTTCCCATATTTAAGAAAAACTGTATTAAATAATTAAATAACTATACTCAATTAAAATTATGATTTAACTATTCAAATATAAAAAAAAAACCCCCCAATTTGTGTATACGATTGCATAATGTGATCCATACGTCTTACTTTTTTTGAACTATTTTTTAATTTTAGATAATTCAATTATAAATATAACGTAGGAGGTCTAAGTGCATTATATGCATATCTTTTTCTTTATTTAAGAGATTTGTAACTAACTAGTCCACTTTAAACATGTGATTTTGGAACTAGCCTATGTTTGACAATTTTTAGAGATATAGCCAAATGACTTATGTGGCAATAATTAAGGTCTGATTTACCCTTATTTATTAACAAATTCGTCACTTTCTCTCTCCTATTTTTTTTTCAAATAATTGTTTTTGCATCAAATTTTCAAAAATTCGTATCTTTCTCATACGGACTCGAAATTGAGTGATTTCAGATCCTACAAATTTGTGACGTCGAGATCTTCAAAAATAAACTCATTGTGTTTGATGAAAAATTATGTTTAATGCATCATATTTACATTTCCATTTATTTTTTTTATAATTTCAAAAAAATTCAGTTATTTCCATATTTAAGGTAGTAACGTGATTTTTCTACATCTATGATATTAAACATGATTTTTCATCAAACCCAATGGATCTATTTTTGAAGATCTCGGCGTCACGAATCGGTAGGATTTGGAATCACTCGATTTCGAGTTCATATGAGATAGATATGGTTTTTTGAAGTTTTTATGTAAAAAAAAAATGTAAGAAAAAAATAGGAGAGAGAAAATGACGAATTTATTAATAATTAAGGGTAAATTAGACCTTAATTATAGCCACATAAACCTGTTGGCTATTTCCCTAAAAATTATAAAACGTAGGCTAAAAACAAATTTCATAGCTTCATTTTGACTATTTTGCTAAACTGCCCTTTATTTAATATACTAATTCAAACAAACTACTTCCGAGAAGTCTGAAAAACTGATATATTTTGAAAGACTAATACAATCACCAAAATAATAATGCCGAATAGCTTATCATAAGCAACTTGTCATAATTAGAATAATAATAAAAATTATAACTATTGTCTAGATGAAATATATCATAAGAAATATTCATTTAAAATTAATTATAAAATTATAACTATTTATTTAATTATATTCAATTTATACTAATACCTTCACTTTCTTTATCTCGCTCATTTTAAAGTTAAAGAAAATTATATCTAATATTCAGATCATCATTCTTAACAAAGGTTGTATCCACGTGAATATCTAGGCAAACATAAAACTTTGACATTAACTCATCCTCTTGCCGGAGTAGGTCTATAAACAAAGGTTTGTAATATTAGAATCTGGTGATTGAATAATGTTTTTTTTTTTTTTTTTTTTTTTTTTTTTTTTTTTTTTTCTTTCCGAATGTGCTTATAGTTTATAGATAGTGGTGATCAAGGTTTAAAATATGGATACTGATACTCATACCGAAGTTTTGATTTTACGGATATATCGACGGATATTCTATAACAATTTTAATACCGACAACCGATTATATCGGTGATATATCGACAAAAATCTTATAACAAAATATAATAAAATACGTACCACTATTTATATTTTTAAATTTCTAATAAAACAATTAAATTTAAAATATACATATAACTTTTTCTTATAGATATACATTATTAATATTTACATTATTTTCTCAATATTAAAAAATGTAATAAAATATATTTTTTCAAAGAAATTGTAATATTTTTCTACTACATTACAAATATTCTTTAAAATAATAAAAAGTAATAGTATTATATATTTAATTATTTAGTCTTAGTATAGATATTATATATATATAATACGTTATTTATCATACATATATTTATATGTATTATAAAATATAACTAAGGAAATATTGATAATATCATTATACTAAGTAAAATTAATAAGTAGAAAATATAAATAATAAGAAATAATAAAAAAAATAAAGAAAAAATAAAATAAAATAAAAACAAATAAGAAATTGTTTACTTTCTTTTATTAAAAAAAATTCAAATTTGGACGATATTTTGTCGATATTTTGGATTTTTTTAACTACTAAAAAATATCGATATTTTGTCGATATATCATCGATATTTTAACGATATTTATAAAAACAATAACGAGTATAAGTGATATTTTACTGAGACTCTTCAAAAAAACGATATATCGACGATATATCATCGATATTTCTCGATATTTTGAACATTGGTGGTGATAGTAGTTGATTAGACATGTTTTATACGATAGAATATGTGACATAATCAAGCAAAAATATTGACAGCACATAGTTGATAAGCTTGAACAATATATGCTACTCAACGATTAAGTGTATCTTTGAAGTTATGGCAAGCAAATGTTGATCATTCTTGACAAATTTTGAAACATTGATTATGTTACTAGAACATTAATTAGTTTTCAAATTATTATTTCGGTATGATACACCTAATTTAGTTTGTCATAATTACGACAGTAATATAGCAAGGAAATCTGTATGCCCTAGATCAAAGTGAGCCGAGACTCACAAACACTATAATCATCCCATCTTTGGTATAGGAATGACAACAAGTCCAAATCCGATTGAATCCACTTGTTCCGTTACTTAAACTCAATTTAAAAATAAAGATAACCTATATACCTGATTTTTGAAGCGTGTCGAATAACGGTATACGCGTCGGATAAACGGATAAAAATGTGTCGAACCCATTACCCATTTATCTGTTTAATTACTTTTTTAATTATAAAATAATAAGACAAAGATATTAACATTAAAATATTAGCTAAATGGTAACTAATTCTTTAGACTACCTAATAGACCTGAGATCGATTCTTCTTGAAAGCATTTTTTAGTGTTAACGAGTCGTGTACCGGATAGACGGATACGAGTCCATCTATTTTGTTACATGGACTCGCTAAAATCTTAACGGATCTTACTAATTTATTAAAAAAACGGGTATTAACCGACCCCTTTACGTCGGGTATCGATCCTGGTAATGGATATCGGATAAAATTGTCATCCTACATAAATATTGCGACCAATCATAAGAGATCTTAATTTTAAATTTTATATATATTTTAGTCTAATTTATGTTTACAATATTATAATGTTCTAGTACTCTTTTGGATACGAAAAAAAAAAGACTAGTTTACTTTTCGTTAACTTACTTATATATATTTCATAATTCTTTTACGAGCTAGTGGTTGAGAGGTAACCCATTACAGTTCTCTTGGATACTTTCGCTTTATTGGGTACGAAGGAAATGAAAAATAGTTGGATGGATTAAGCAGAGAGATAAGGTGATGGAAGTTAATCTCTAGTCTTATTTGACAATAAATCATATAAATATAGATGAGGAGATTATGATGAATTTGTCATATGTGGGCCCAACAAAAATTGTAATATTTATCCATGTAGTTATTTTATGATGTAATGTAGTAAATTTAGGGCAATAAATGTTAATTGGATACATTTTTGTTTATAGTAATACATATGCATTATAATATTCTCTCTCTATTATATACAATTTATAAGACTCTATGACCGTTAAATTTTTTTTTTCTCTTTCATCATACTCGTCCATCAACTTATAATTTACGGTATTCACACATATTAAAATAAAGCCTTAGGAGTATTAGACTAATCATATTTAAAAATAATTGATTTTAAAAAAATCACTACCAAATAGAGTTTTATACTTAGGAAGTTTGTACTGAAATGGTAATAATTTTGTTCGAGTGGTAAGATTTTAATATTCTCATGAGAAGCCGGTAGTTTAATCTAGTGTTTAGGGGTTAGGGAGTGAGATAGTTATATGAAACAAAAAGTGAAAAAAAAAAATTATTTTTCGAAGGAAGGTAAAATAAAATGTTGAAGTTTAAAATTATTTATTATTGACGTATGATTGAAAATATCCATAACAACATTAATAATAATAATAATAATAATAATAATAATAATAATAATAATAATAATAATAATAATAAAATAATTAGTGGTAGCTAATTTGGTCTAGCGGTAATCATCTTGGCCAATAGTGTCACCTACTATGTAATCTTAGCCGATAGTGCCATCTGCGCTTTGCACTGCTAATATATATTATTATCTTGGCCGATAATATCCCTACTAAAAAAAATAATAATAATAAAATGATTAGAATATAAACGCGGAGAAATTTGACTGTGTCCATGTCCATCCCACCAAACCAAAATAGGTAGAAGGCGAAATGACTTAAAAGCCCCGACCGAAACACGAAAAACACGAAAAGACCATCCCCAACTACCACTTCTCGCCTAACCCCGTGTGTGTGTGGCATATCCCTCACTACGTTTGGTTTTTGATTCCCCTTATAAAACTCGCCTATTCCTCACTCATCTCTCTTCAGGTACGAAAACTCCAGAGACAGAGAGAGAGAGACACACAACTTTCCAAACACTCTCTTCTATATCCCTCTCTCACCGTACCTTCACAGAATCTCCAATGGCTCTCTCGTCAAGCAGTGCGATATCCACCAAACACTCGTTCCTCCAGAGCCAGCCATCTCTGTCTCCGTCTCCGTCGAGGCTCGTTCCCAGCCACCTGAAGAAATCGACGACGTTCTCCCCAATCGTGGCCGTCCACGCCGCCGAGCCGGCCAAGAACGCCGCCGCGACGAAGCCCGCGGCTCCGGCGAAGACGAGAAACGGGAATGCGGCGGCGGGGAGATGGGCGATCGAGAGCTGGAAGGCGAAGACGGCGCTGCAGCAGCCGGAGTATCCGGATCAGGCGGAGCTTGAGTCGGTGCTGAAGACGATCGAGTCGTTCCCGCCGATCGTGTTCGCCGGAGAGGCTCGGAGCCTGGAGGAGCGGATTGGAGAGGCCGCTATGGGAAACGCGTTCCTCCTCCAGGGCGGCGATTGCGCCGAGAGCTTCAAGGAGTTCAACGCCAACAACATCAGAGACACCTTCCGAATCCTCCTCCAGATGGGAGCCGTACTCATGTTCGGCGGCCAAATGCCCGTCGTCAAGGTCACACACCAAACCCATTCTTATTATCATTATTTTGTCTTCTAGCAATTAGACGAATATGACTATTCTGAAATTGATTAGGAAAAAGACTCAGGGTTGACTTGTATTTGGTTATTCATGGTTATGATTTTGCGGTTGAGTAGGTGGGAAGAATGGCGGGGCAGTTTGCGAAGCCTCGGTCGGACGGGTTTGAGGAGAAGGATGGCGTGAAGCTGCCGAGCTACAGAGGAGACAACATCAACGGCGACGCCTTCGACAGCAAGTCGAGAATTCCGGACCCGCAGAGGATGATCAGAGCCTACTGCCAATCCGCCGCCACTCTCAACCTCCTCCGAGCCTTCGCCACTGGAGGCTACGCTGCTATGCAGCGCATCAACCAGTGGAACCTCGACTTCACCGAGCACAGCGAGCAAGGCGATAGGTACCCTTTGTTTCAAATTTTTTTTTTTTTTTTTTTTTTTTTATAATATTTTTTTGGCAAAGCTCTTAATCTGTGTGACCCTTTTTTGGACGGCAGGTACCGCGAGCTGGCTAGCCGAGTGGACGAGGCGCTCGGGTTCATGGCCGCTGCCGGGCTCACGGTGGACCACCCGATCATGACCACGACCGAGTTCTGGACGTCGCACGAGTGCTTGCTGTTGCCGTACGAGCAATCCCTCACGAGGCTCGACTCGACTTCCGGGCTCTACTACGACTGCTCCGCCCACATGCTCTGGGTCGGCGAGCGGACCAGGCAGCTCGACGGAGCCCACGTCGAGTTTCTCAGAGGAGTCGCCAACCCCCTCGGCATCAAGGTACGCACAATCACAGTTTGCAATTATATATATATAGTTTTAGTGAAGTGAAGAAGAGGTCTGATGTGTTATGCGATACGGTCGCGGTGCAGGTGAGCGACAAGATGAACCCGAGCGACCTCGTGAAGCTCGTGGACATACTGAACCCGGAGAACAAAGCCGGGAGGATCACGGTGATCGTGAGAATGGGAGCGGAGAACATGAGAGTGAAGCTTCCTCATCTGATCAGGGCGGTCCGCCGAGCTGGCCAGATTGTCACGTGGGTCAGCGACCCGATGCACGGGAACACCATCAAGGCTCCTTGTGGCCTCAAAACCCGCCCCTTCGATGCCATCAGGGTTCGTACAACTCCCTCTCTCTCTCTATATATATATATATATGTGTGTGTGTGTGTGTGTGTGTGTGGGTGATTGAAATTGGAGGATTGTGAATGTGTGTGATCAGGCGGAGGTGAGAGCGTTCTTCGACGTGCACGAACAGGAGGGAAGTCACCCTGGTGGGGTCCACTTGGAGATGACGGGGCAGAATGTGACGGAGTGCATCGGAGGATCGCGCACAGTCACGTTCGATGACTTGAGCTCTCGCTACCACACCCACTGTGACCCGAGGCTCAACGCGTCTCAGTCGCTCGAGCTTGCCTTCATCATCGCCGAGCGTCTCAGGAAGACCAGAATCAAGTCTCAGCAATCTGCCGCTCCTTTGGCGCTTTGAGATCCCTCCGAGGCTCTCTCTCTCCCTCTCTCTCCCCCAAATTTGTTTTTTGAGTTTTTTTTTATCTTCTATTTTTGAATTGCTATAATTTAGTTTATGTATCATGAATATATACTATCTCTGTTATTGGTTTAGTGGTAACTTATGTTTCAACTTGTTTGTTGTGCTTATACCGGGAATGGTGGTTTGAGTCTTTCTGAAGGAAAGAGGAATAAATGGAAATTGTTGCTCTCTAAAAAGATGTGGAATTTGTTCTGTATTGTTGAAATTATGTTCGTTCATTCATTCGATTGAATTTGGTGTTAGTTCTTCACATCAATTCTTTGGGAGCTATTAGCCCCAGAACAGTAAAAGGCGAGTTGATGGGAATATATTGAGCCTGCAAATCTAAAGTGATATCTTTCAAATTTAGATACACTGGAATAAAAGAATGGGATATCCTCAACCAAATCTTTTTCTTTTTTTTTTTTTAACTAAAAAAAGGTCCTTCTATTAAGAGATCAAGACTCCAAAAAAGATTGAGGGTGAAATTACACTGGTGTGCATGTGAACCAACCACCTAAAAAAAACAAATAGGCACAAAGAAAGAGAGGTAGGCCTGACCAACCAACAAAAACAAAAGAGTCCCTCTCTAACCAATTATTTTGCTAAATGCTATAGTCAAAACGATCCTCCTATTTAAATAGACCCACAATTATAAAACGAAAAATTAAGAAAATAGCCAACTTAAATATTTAACATTGCTATATAGCTATAAATCTTAAGTAAATAGCCATAAATAATGACGTGGTCTAATATATGGAAGTGATTATTTATCTAAGATTTGCGTCTGTAAATACATGAAAATAGTTATTTACCTAAGATTTACCAAATGTTGACTATTTAGCAATATCAAACGTTTAAGTTGGTTATTTTCTTAATGAACCCAAAATAAAACAGTTTGTTAATATTTTTCAGAGTTCGAGATTTTTTCGATTTTTTACGTATGCTTTTCTTGTCATAGCCTTCTTTTTAGTGGGCTACTAGTCCTGCCAATATTTTTTTTAGCACAAATTGCTGATTGTTCCGGGGTCTACGTTCATCATTGTGATCCATTAGAGAGAACTCGAAAATAATAGGAGATAGCAATAATAAAAAACATAAAACATGTGTTCAAAAAATAATTTTCGCATGTATCTTCCGAAGCATTGAATCGCTACCAACAATTCGTGTGCGCACCAAATTGGCACGTCTATAATTCCATAACCCTACCTGCCAACTGTATATTTAATTATACAAATAGACAACATCTTTGCCACAAATCATGTTTGTCCTTGGAATCAGATGTAAGTTTTATGGTCACATTTTCAGATATTATTTATATATCATCTGAAAGGAAGGCAAAGGGAGCAAACTATAGGGTATTTGGACGTGGATGTCCCAATATTTTTACAATAGATTTTTCGATTTTATTTTAAATTTGTTTTTAAATTTGGGACGTGGATGTCCCAAATTTGTTTTTAATTTGTTTTTCTATTTTTTATGTATTTATGAGCTATATTTAGACATAAAACCTTATCATTTAAAAATGAGATCATTTATATAATATTTTCAAAATAATTATAGGCGGGATCTCAATGCAAAACCAAGGACACAACACCAAAAAAATATCATATGTGAGGGATAGCATGTGTTATTAATATTATTAAAGTGTTTGTTCCTTGAGTTGTTGGTGGTGTACTGCGTTTCATTCAGGCTACTAGTTCAAGTCAACTCTTTAGTGAAGCTGCTAATCAGTTAGAAGCGAATCTACACAATATTAGTCAAATTAATTATTAGATTTGTTAAAAAAAAAAAAAAATCAAGTACAAATTGTCATTTTGTATCTTTTTGGCATAAGATCAGTCTTAGAGATTTGTGGTAGTGTTAGACATCGATTCCTTTGTTTTGCCAAGTAGAAACTTACATTGCAAAGCGCAAAAGCGCAAAGAGCAACATATAAAAGGTTAAACAAACATAACCTCGACAAGGAAAAAAGAACCAACAAAGTACTTCAGGTAACTTGGTAAAAGGCAAAACGAACCGTGTGCTTGAGTTATTTATCACTTCACGAAGTCACAAACAACTCATAACACCAATTATATAAGAAAGAGTTAATGGCGGTAAAAATACTCAAACTTTTACGACAGATACACTTAAATACCTATTCTTTTTTTTCGACGGAGAAAATACCTAATGTTAGTTTCTAACTCCACCGTTACTACTTTTACCATTATCTTTGACGGAAGTACACGTGTAGTAATCCTACGATCATGTGATTTCAAAATAAATGTTTAATGAATAACAAACATCAGGGAAAAAAATTAAATAATTTAAAAAAAATTAAAGAAGCCACCATACAGAGAGAAACGACAACTCGGCTGAAGAAAAGGAAGAAGCGCGAGTACCGGCCATAGGCGTGTCGCAAAGCACCGCAAGCATCCCACGCCATAGGAATCCACCACCACCGGATATTTTGTCAAGATCGGAATGAGGTACTTTCACCGCCTCGACAATTTCTGCTTCATGGTTCAGTTAGAGGTCTGATCCAAAGCTGCTGCCGGCGACGGAGTCCCGATAGTAGACGTTCAAGGTTCTCCGCAACGGTTTTTTGCCTGAGAATCAGCCGAATGTTGTCAAGGCTAAGTATTTTTCCCACTGTGACCTAACCTCAAACACCCAAAAAAACAATAGCAGAGTTTGACGTAATTTTTGAATCACCCTTCCCCGCCACGATTTTTCCCAACTGTGACCTAACCTCCACCACCTCAGAATTCTCGGCCAAAAAAAAAAGTCTCCTCGACGGCGCTCCAACGAAGCAAAAATTCTTCGCCAAATT
Source organism: Urtica dioica subsp. dioica (assembly GCF_054948205.1). Lineage (NCBI taxonomy): Eukaryota > Viridiplantae > Streptophyta > Magnoliopsida > Rosales > Urticaceae > Urtica > Urtica dioica. The sequence goes on from NC_142762.1 coordinate 39,762,936, forward strand.
GAAACAAGCGTTTAGCTCCGATGAGAAAGAGTGTTTCCTGTACGGCCTCCTCTATGTGGTTGTGGCTGTTTGTTTCTCTGGAATTTCTTTTGGTTTTGTTCGCCTATGAGTTTAAATTTTATTTATTTATTTTCTTGGGAGTAAAATGAAATAGAAGACAGAAGTGTGGAATTCAGATGAGAGAGATGATGTTTTTTTTTTTCTTAATTTTGTTTAATTTTTAATATTTTTATTATTAGAGAATAAAAATAAATTGTTAAATCTGGACCGTTCATTTAAATTAGGTAGTAAAATTGGAACTAAAAACTAACATTAGGTATTTTAGCCGCAGAAAAAAAAAAGAATGAGTAGTTAAGTGTATCTAGAGTAAAACTTTGAGTATTTTTTACGCCATTAACTCATATCAGAAATTATATTCATTGGCCTCTTTTACTTCTTTTTTTTTTTTCATTTAAAGTTATTTCTGACTACTTTTTTATTTCAATCCAATTACATATGGGAAAATAAAACATTTATACCCTGTGTTTTAGTGAAATGTCGAGTTTAACCCTCGGTTTTCAAAAATGTCGAGTTCATACCCTCTGTTTAACTAAAATGACGAAATTATACCCTGAAATGAATAACAGCATCACAAATCTCCCTTTCATTGATATTAACTCTTATATAAGAAAAACCAAATCAAATCTAAATCAGTGCCCTAACTTCCAAATTCTCAATTTTGAAATAAAAATAGCCTTAAATTGAAATTAAATAATAAAACTCATACCTCCTAAGAAATGACTTCATTCCGTGTTCGAATTGTATCTCTAAATCCTGGATACTCTGTTCGAATATGCGATTTTGATGACTATCAACTATCGATGTTTACCCCTTTGCCTCTTTCTGTGTTCTTCACGATTAAGAGACTGTTGTTTATTTTTTTAGTTTTTAAATAAATTACATATATGGAGCGAATGACTAAAGATAATTGGTGTTTATATATAAATAATTATTGTCAACGTCAATGAAAAGTCAATAAAAAGAAAATTTGTGACACTGTTGTCTATTTCAGGGTATAATTTCGTCATTTTAGTTAAACATATGGTATAATTTCGTCATTTTAGTTAAACAGAGGGTATGAACTCGACATTTTTGAAAACTGAGGGTTAAACTCGACATTTCACTAAAACACAGGGTATAAATGTGTTATTTTCCCATTACATATCTTATTTTCTTATCACGTTCACTTAAATTTGTCCTAATTTTTATGGTCTTTGATCTCGATTCTCGCTCAACTTTGAAGTTCATCGGGCCACCGGATTACTGGGACTTTACATCTCGAATTGAACATACGACATAAATAGTTACAACAGTGAATGGGTAAATTAGAAATTGCACACTAACTTATATAAGGAAAACTATATAAATAATATTTTTTAAATAATGTCTTTTAAATTATCTAAAAATAGCTATTTTTAAACTTTACTTAATTATTTGATTTGATATATATATATATATATATATATATATATTTTGTAAATGAAATTGTAACAATAAATATATTTTTAATCTCTTTTGTAAACATAAAAAATAATTATTCATAACTTAAAAAATACTATTCTAATGTGTCTAGGTGCAGAGAGAATTTGCCTATAGAATCCGAACAATTTTGTGCTAAACAACTGTGAAATTACTTAATGTGATTAAGATGATTTCAACTAATAGGTGGAATAACTTGTTGAACAACTTATTATTTTTACAAAGGTTTAATTAAAGTGATAATCAAACAAACAATCAAACATAAAACAGTAAAGAACACATCACAATTGGTAACCCTGTTCGACGATAAACCACCTACTCAGTGTGACTGATATGTCCGGATGAAAATAATCCACTGTATCAATCAGTCAAAAGAATAGGAATATTAAGTTTGATGACTCCCTCACAAACACCTTCATCTTTGACTCTTCCAATGGATGTGAATTAGAGCTCCCCTCATATTCGAGACCCCCTTTTTATTTTTCACCCAATATTTTCCTGAAGATTATCAAGTACGGCAATACAAACACACACACTAACAAACTCTGATCAAATAAAAAAACAACAGTTGGAAGGACCAAGAACTAGTTGCCAATGAAGATCTCCAGAGTAGAGAGACTGGTTCAAGGTTTAAGGCGGAATGAATTTACCTAACAACAAAAAGTGATTAACCTAATTAGACTCACAATGAGCTTTATTAGGTTACCACAAAATCTCTCGCGAATCTGTTATTCTCAAAAACCAAATATACGAGAATATCTTAACTAAAAGATCTGTATATGAAACAAAATATTTCCCATTCAGGTCGCGCGGGAGGACATGTAGAACAACTAACCCAGGTCTTGAACATCTTCTTGCTACTTCACTCGAACAACCTTAATACAGTTGTTTTCCAAACTAAACCATGTCGCAGAGGATCCAACAATTTTCCCCTTTGTATTTTTGGAAAAATAAACACACACTACGCAGATTGCTTCGAGCAAAAATACTAAACCAATTCTAATTAGTTCAAGCAAATGAAAGTAAATCAGTGTATATGTCTAGCTATTACAAACCCAAAGGCAATAAAGCACTCAACAAATATACTCCCTTTTTTTGCCACAAAAAAAATGCTTAAAGAAAAAAAATTACAACTTTTTACGCAGCGGGGTCGTCTTCATCTTCTGCCTGGAATTCTTCAACCGGGTACTTGATGTCACGAAGGAGAATAGTCAGTCTAATCCTTGGAATGGTGATCTTCTTGATCTCAGCAGTCTTCTCTTTGATTTCAGCTTCCAGCTCCATGATAATTCTCTGTCTCATAGCAAATGAAACAGAAGAAGTTGTACATGCATTGAAGGAGGTAAGTTGAACATCTCCTTGAACATATGGAGCAGCAGACACCCATTCGATATCATTGAAGTGTTTCCACTGTTTCCCAGTGAATAACTTGGGATCGTCATTGAAACGCAGAGGTTTTCCAGAAAGTACCCCATTAGTAGCCTTCAAACTTGGATGTTATCTGATCACCAGTTCATAGATCATGGAATGGAACTCAATGGGATGGTTGACTTTCTAAGAGGCTCCATGAGCAGCAATTTGATTAAAAAAAATTGACCAATGTCAACTTTTTCCTTGTGACCTATAGCACACAGGACTTGACCCATGAATTTGCTCACTGATCCCCTATGAAGATTGGGAAACTAGTTCTTGATGCCAATGTCATAGAGCAGTGAAAACTTGGTACTCATCTCTGTAGAAGGCAGATTCTGATCTACCCAACAAGTTCTCTCATTTCTGGTTAGCACATGAGCAATCTTGTTAAAGTCATGCTCCTCAAAGTCTTTCACTAAATCCGTGCCATAGAATGCATTGATAGTCTCGGGAGTGATATCCAACTCCTTTCCTCTGACTCTGAGAGACCCAAACTCTTGACTAGATGCATTTCCAAATTCTCCGGAACATTTGTAATCACCTCGCTAACAATTTACATAAAGAACCTCTTAGAGGAAGTAATAGTAGGAAAGAGATTTACCTCATTCAACAATGACACAATCTATGAAACCTTATACTTCTCCTCAGACAAGATCTACTCATGAATGACAGATCTCTTGAGCGTAGCATCCCACCTTTCAGAAAATTCATGAGACACAAACCAAACACCTTTCTTGTGAAATCCATTTGCAGTAATGGTAGCACTCTTCATCTCTAAAGGACTCCTCTTTTTCTGAGAGGGGGCATTAACTTGTTCAGGCACAGAAGAATGAACATGTTCAACCTCATTCTTCTTTTTTTGAGGCAACAACTTTCTTCTTTCGAGAGAGGTAATCTATCTTCCTTTTATGAGGTTCTTCATCAGTTTCAGTCTCATCTTCATCTCGTAAGATTCTAGCAGCTTCATCTTGTCAGACTTTTACTCTTCAGGTGCTTTCCTCTTGGCAGAGACCTTAGGCTCTCCATAGTTGTGACCTCTGTTGATAATCTCTGCAAGAACAAGCTCAAAGGAAACCTCTTCAGTGCCATCCTCAGCCTAAGCACCACCACCATCTTCATTCCGAGCCACAAGAATTGGCTCAGAGATAGAATCAGAGGGACCATCTTCAACAGAGGCGTGAACCACATTTATTGGTTCAAACTCAGGAACAATATCTTCAACAGAAGCTTCCTCTAGGACCGAGGGAGCTTGAACAACATGAGACACTTTTTTTTAGAGATTCCACGAAGCAGCACGGCCTAGCCGCGTCAACCGGATCCCTTTAACCAACCTTCTCTTCTCAGCAATAACAAAAAACAAAAAAAAAAGACGAAAAAGCAAAAGAACAAAACAAAAAACAATTGGAATTGCGAGTCCGAAGATGTAGAGTTGTGGACCGCTACTAACAACCTTCCTCCCTGCCATCCTTTCTGTGATCGATAGCGCCTTTGATTTGACATAAATCTTTCTCTTTGCGATCAAACGCTCTGTTTACGTCACAAGAATCTCTCCTTGTCTCGATGGCTTCGATGGCAACACACGCTCTGAATATGAAATCTTCTCTCCCCATGTTGCTAGAGTTCCAATTGGAGTTCATTTCGATCAGATTCCGGGTCTCAGCCTTTTCGCTGCATGGATTTAAAGAAAAAATGTGTTGCAGATATGGATTCACGCCCCACAGACTCAACATCCTCCGATTTAGCAGAGGGCCCAATTGGCCTCTTGAAAAATTCAATCAATATTTACAAACTAACCTGATGTTTAGAATCAAATATATCTAGAACATATTTTTTTTATATATATATAAGAAGCTAAGCTTTTTCTATCCACGAGCTGACACATGGTTATTCTCGTATGGGAGAGTGGCATGCTGAAGCTAATTTGGCGACGGCGCTGAAGCAATTTCGTGACCTTCCGACTTTTTCTTCCTTATTATTTTCCTATAAAACTTAAATAAAAATCCTCAGCTTGTGCATCTTCCCAATCCCACTTGACCTTTCGTAATAAAGAGTTTCTTCCTTTTTTATTTATTTTCCTAAAAAAAACAAAAGACATTTCTCTCTGGTGCGTGACCTCGAGACCAATTCTTAACAAAACAAAGCTTGCCTTCTTCTTCCTATATTATTTATTTACCGTAAACCTTCTCACTTGACTAGATCAATTGAATAAACAAAAGAAACATTCTCCTTTGGATTTCTACTTGATCGATATGTTGTCACAGCTCTCAAGTCATCTCTTTTCTGATTTAATCTCCTTCAAATCTTCGGAAGGGATCAAACGACTTTTATCTTGGCTTTTAAAATGTACGAGGGGATTTCGTTTGATCACAGGATTTATGTGAATTTTCCTTCCATTTTTCTCTTTTTTACTCTGTTATTTTGCAACAAACATACCTAGAAATCTAATCCATCAGATTCCGGATCTCAGCCTTTTTCGCTGCAGGGCATTTAAAGAACAAATGTGTCGCGGATATAGCATCACACCCCACAGACTAAACATCTTCCCATCCCCGGATAAACCGCTCTCCGCTCGTGAACTTTGAGACCCCAAAACTTACTCCAAATCTCGTCGTTGGGACCTAAGGAAACTCAAAATCCATCCCACAGACAATTTCACTGAGAACAACAATTTGTCGCTGCCCTGGCCTTGGAAGATTTTGGTATTCAAGAACTTGGGAATATACTCGGCTTTTCGGATGTTGTAACCGTAGTCTTGATTCACGTCTCAGAATGTCATCCGCCAAAAAACTACACCAAAACAGAGCCCATCACACCAGTTCACTCATCTGCACGATCCGACCTCCGTGACACCTAAACCCTGAAAGCCCCAACAAAATCTACTACAAAGCATAGTGTGGAATCAACAGACTTCGAAACTGCTCTGAAAATCCCAGCCAAGAGCAGTGTTTCTGTGGAAAAGTCCGCAGCCACATTCTCCTCGACTTAGGCCTCTTAAAACACTTAATCCATATTCACAATCTAACCTGATGTTTAAAATCAAATCTATATCATAATTAATAAATAAATAAAAGTGACAAGTGGTTTTTAGTCAAACCATCTACATGAAACACCAAAAAAGATATATAAAAAAAAAACTCTTCAACCAAGACCTAAAAAGAGACTTCCATGGGAGTTTAAGCCACGACAGCGGGTTTGGCAGCAGAGAGCCTGGACCTCTTCTTGGCCAAGCTTTCGCTGCGCCTCTCTCTCTGCTCCTTGAGCCTCGAAGCCAGAAGCTTCTGGTACTCGGCCGCGTCAGCCTTGGACTTGGCGACTCTCTTCTTCTTCTCCGCGATTCTACCGCGCTTCCTCTGCAGAGTCAAAGGAGTCACCAACCTCTGAATCTTGGGAGCTTTGCTCACCTCCTTCCCTGCAAACAACAAGAACCCATCCAATCTCAAAACCAAGCAACAATGATACAATCGATTATCAACGAGATTTCTACAGAAACTCACCCTTCTTGTTGGTGAACTTGCGGCGGTAAGTGTTGACATACTTCCTGACATCATCCTCCTTGGAGAGGTTGAAGAGCTTGCGGATCTTGGAAGCCCTCTTGGGACCCCTCATCCTCGGCTTCTCAATGTCAGTCAGCCCTGGGAGATCATTCTCGCCCTTCTTCACGATGACCAAGTTCAATACCGAAAGGTCTTGGCTGACAATGCAACCCCTCACAGACTTCCTTCTGCGCTCACCAGTACGCCTTCCGTGTCCACGGAAGCACGGGGTCCCTGATAATACACACACATTTAAGGGAAGGCTCTTCATTTTTTTTTACAGGAATGAAATGTAAAACAGAGTGAACAAACAAACAAACCTCTGTGAAGAAGAAATGCCATCATATTATATCTTAGTGTTTTAACGGCAGTTTACATATAATTGCGTCTAAAAACTATACCTAGATGGCGGTCTTTCAACAAAGTGTCTTCTTTCAAGTGTCGCAAAATATCATTGTTCTAGTATTGACTTTCCATTGATATTGAAATGACTTTTCACAGTGTGAACAAACAAACAGACACACCTCTGTGAAGAAGCAGACGGACACGGCCGGGAGTCAGGACACCCTGCTTCATTGGGAAGCCCTGCTTGTCGCAGCCTCCCATGATCTTGAACACGTAGCCCTTGAATTCCTGATAATCCGAAAATATTAAGGAATGAGCTTCAATAAAATGATGGCTCAAATAACAGGTATAAATATTGAGCGAAGAGCAATAAAAAAAAACAATCTGCTTACATCGCCGAGAGAGTCACCGCTGACTTCCTGCGAGATTCTCTTGTCATAGAAAGCTCGCCTACGCTCAACAAAAAAAGAAAACGGAATCAGTGACATCGAAACACTTTCTGATCCTTTAAAACGGACAATTAATTAATTTCTCTAAATCTAAGTTAACCAAATGGAGGTGAGACGGAATACAAAAACTAGAGTTGCAAGTAGCAGAACACAAGTACAAAAAAAAAAAAAAAAAAAAAAAAAAAAAAAAAAAACAGAGCGTACAGCTTCTGGTCGTCATCAATCTCCAGCTTCTTCTGGCAGCCGGTGGTCGGATTAGCAATGTTAAACTGCGAAAAGGTTGAGAGATTAGCGAGGAGAGTGAAATGTTGAGAGATTAGCGAGGTGAGTATAAGGTTGAGGAATTACCTTCATGATTTCTGAAGAAGACGAGCGACAGAGACGAGACGACGGACGCTACGCTGATTAGGGTTTTATTTTGCGATGAGGCCGGTTGGTCTTGAATTTATATCGGATGCCAGATATGGGCTTTTGTTCTCGGGCTTCGGCCCATTAAGCCTTTGTCAAGTGATATGGATCCAAATGACATTAAATTCTTGGAAAATATCGATTTTACTAATACATCGAATATCGACAGATATCTTATAACAATTTCAATACCGACTACCGATAATATCGATGATATATCGACTGCCGACAAATATATCGACAAAAATCCTATAAAAATAGATATTATGTATATATAATTTAATGATACATAAAACAATTATATTTTAAATAGATATATATATATATATATATATATAACATATCTATATATATTTATATCTATAAATATACGTAATGAATGAGTATATAACATTTATTTCAATTTTGAACCATTTGATCTTAACTTGAAACAATGGAATGCAAAAATAAAAATAAAATAGATATTATGTATATATAATTTAATGATACATATGACAATTATATTTAAATAGATACATATATATATATATATACGTATATAACATATCTATATATATTTATATCTATAAATATACGTAATGAATGAATGTATAGCTTTTTTTTTTAATTTTGAACCACTTGATTTTAACTTGAAGCAGTAGAATGCAAAAATACAAATAAAAAATAAAAAATATTTGATATTATTTAGCTAAAAAAAAAAAGTTCACCTTATTGTAAAATTAAAATTTTTTAAAAAATCACTAAATATAAACCTATGTGGTTCTATGAATTTTAATAAGCAATAATGGGTCTTCATCCTCCAAATAACTAAAGTTTAAATTTTGTGTCTGTTTGGAGCTATAAAAATAGATATTGCATGAATAAATTTTATGTTTTGGTTGTTGTAGTAATTTTTCTATAAAAACGGTATTTTTGAAATAAAATGATATTTAAGCTGTTATAATTTTTTTTTACCGTACTTCCCATTTTCCTTGATATCGTGGATATATCGGGATATATCGTTAGTATTCTAAACATTGAACCAAAATAATAATAAAAAGCTAAAAAAATTAATGAAGAAAAAAACTACTTGTTTACCCTTATTTGTTTCACAGTGTCAATTAGATTTTAACAGAAGGATTAAGTTTGTTGCGATGTAGGATTTTAAAGTCTATCATGCACGATTTCGGAATTTAAGGGGTGAAACTTTATCAGAGTCATAGTTGAGAGGGCAACGGTGTAATTTATATATACATATTTTTTATTACTTTACAGACTTTTCATGAGATATAGACTTTTATGGAGTATTAAATTCGAAATGAGACATGATTTATTTATTCTTAGTATTTGCATGGTTTTTTATGAATTTGATTCAACGATTCTATTTTGTATGTTTGTTGTTAGAAATTAACCCAAACAAATCGAGTCAAGCCACCCAAAATAAACCAAACCAAATCAATCCGATTATTATCGGTTCGGATTTGTTTGGTTTCAATATCATAAACGGTCTGGATTGGTTTATAAAAATGACAAAACGAAGATTTCGGGTGGGTTAATAAAATATATAAATTCGAATAACCTAACCCGATGTATAGGCCTAATTTTAACCAAAAAATAATAGAAGGACTGCACGTGAAAATTTATTTATTATAAAAGAATGATAAAGTAGTTTTGTTCGATTGAAGTACAATATGTTAAAACGATCAAAATTGAGGAGCCAAAAATATCATTATTTTTGTTAGTAAAGAGAAATTTGTATGCTTTTTATATTTTTCTCTTATTACCACAAAATATTTGGGAAAATATCAAGAGTATCCATCGCGTTTAATCGAAATGCAAAATTTATCCATTCGATTTCTAGAAATATCAAACATATCCCTTCAGTTTAATATAAATGACATATACCTCTCCTAAAAAATGTTATATTACAAATATTACACTTTTTGTTTATTTTTTACAAAATTACAATTTGAACTCCTAAAATAACCCTGAATAGAATAAATATTTATTTACTATTTTATTAAAAAATTAAAATATCTCTCTATAAAAAAATCTTTAACTTTTTATAAAGATATTTTTTTATTTAATTTTTTTGTATATAGAATAAAAAATAAAAAATTTAATCAGTAATAGTATTTTGGTGAGTTCAAATTATTTTTTTGTAAAAAATAAATTTAAAGGGTGATATTTGTAATATAATATTTTTTTATAAGGGAGGTATATGTCCTTTTTAGAAATTGAAGGATAAGTATCGCATTTGCATTTGGATTAAACTATTTAATTAAACGAAGCAACACGGCCTAGCCGCGTCGACGCGCCAACCGCGTCGCTTTAACAAACCTTCTCTTCTCAACAACGAAAAGAAGAAGAAAAGTAAGAAGATCAAAACCAAGAATAATCTGAATTGCGAGTCCGAAAATGGAGAGCTGTGAACCGCCGATCGATCGCCGCCGCGACGCCCTCGGAAACCTCCAAGTCCTTCCGGACGAGCTCGTCTGCACCGTCATCGACCTCCTCTCTATTCGCGACGTGGCTCGCCTCGCTTGCGTCAGCAGGTTCGTCATCGATCCCGATTCTATTTACGACTCTGATCAAATCTCCTCCTAAGAATGATATTGACCTCCAATGGCGTTATCGCAGTGTGATGTACATTTTCTGCAACGAAGAACCGCTTTGGATGAGTCTATGCCTTCGCAAAATTAATGGTCCGATCGAGTTCAAAGGCACTTGGAAGAAAACTGCATTGCACATGTATGTAATCTCATTTCCAAACCGTTTTTTTTTTTTTTTTTGCTGCTGTCGTAATTGGTTCGGTATTTGTGTTTATGTTGCTGTGCCTTGGTGCAGAGAGAATTTGCCTATAGAATCCGAACAACTCTGTGCTAAACAACTGCGTTTTGATGGTAATGAAGACCTGAGCTTTGCTTCTTTTTTTATTATTTTTTCGGTTGTGTTTGTTTTTTGTTCTCTCTCATTATGTTTTCTGTTTGGCGTAGGATTCTTTTCATGGTTCCTCTACAAAAGATTATACAGATGCCACACAACGCTGGACGGTTTTGCTTTCGACAAGGGAAATGTAGAAAGAAAAGAAGATCCTCCGGCAGACGAGTTCTATTCCGAATACGATGGGAAAAAGCCGGTATAATGGAAATTTGTTGTTTTTAGTTGGATTTAGATTGCATAAAGAAGTTCATTTTTACCCTTTTCAATCTGGTCTCAGAAACATTGAGAATGCAATTCAAAGAAGATTACTCATCACAGATAGAAGAGTATTCTTTGTTGAGTAGAGACATCTTGAAATGCTTATAATCTTTTGATGAATTATTTCCGACCTGAATGCTCACGTGTGAGTGTTGAACTGTGTAACAGGTTTTGCTAACTGGTTTGATTGAGACTTGGCCAGCAAGGAAAACATGGACGACAGAGCAGTTATTGGCCAAGTACGGGGATTCCACATTCAGAATTTCTCAGAGAAGTGCCAGTAAAACTTTGATGAAATTCAAAGATTATGTTTCGTATATGAAACTTCAACATGATGAAGATCCTTTATACATTTTCGATGACAAGGTACGTTGGTGTGGATTCAAGTATAGCCTCTCTCTCTCTCTCTCTTTTTCTCTCTCTCTCTCTCCAGCTTTAACAGTACAGTCTTTTTTTATTTTTGGCAGTTTGGGGAAGCTGAACCAGGATTGTTGAAGGATTACAATGTGCCTCATCTATTTCGAGAAGATTTTTTCGATGTCTTAGATAGGAATCAGCGGCCTCCATATAGATGGCTAATAATTGGCCCAGAGAGATCTGGTGCCTCGTGGCATATTGATCCAGCTCTTACCAGTGCTTGGAATACGCTGTTATGTGGTCGCAAAAGGTAAAACAAAGTTTGTCAGCTTACATCGCCTTTATCTTTACTCCTGCTTTTGCGGGTGCATGTTGATGCAATTTACACTTATCTTTACAGTTTCCTCTATTTTGTGACTTATTGCTAAGAAAATCCCAAAGCTAACGAAATGCCAGAATCATTTACATGATGAATATACCCCCATGAATCGTCATATTTGGCCATATAAAATGTTAAAATTAATCTTTTTTGCAGATGGGCATTGTATCCTCCTGGAAAAGTACCTTTAGGGGTCACGGTTCATGTAAATGAAGAAGATGGTGATGTCAACATTGACACTCCAACTTCACTGCAGGTACATTATTCAAATATAGTTTTGTTTACCTTGCCTTCTTCCATTCATTTCATTCATTCTAGCTCATGTTTTTTTGTTGCATCTTTCCATATGTGAACAGTGGTGGTTAGATTTTTATCCACTCCTTGCTGATGAAGACAAGCCAATTGAATGTACACAACTCCCTGGAGAGATAATATACGTTCCAAGTGGATGGTGGCATTGTGTCCTGAACCTGGAAACAACTATTGCTGTTACACAGAATTTCGTAAATACTAGGAACTTCGAATATGTCTGCTTGGATATGGCACCGGGGTACCGTCATAAAGGAGTTTGCCGGGCTGGATTACTTGCACTTGATGATGAAAGCATCGAGGATGTCAAAAACAAATTACAAGATGATAGCCATAGCTTGAATTACTCCGACCTCTCAAGGAAAGAGAAAAGACACAGAATTCTTGAATCTGGAGGGAATCCTGAACTTGAGAGACCAGAAAATGTGGTCTCAAAATACGAATTGTGGAAGAATGGTTTTTCTTATGATATAGACTTCTTATCCATGTTTCTTGACAAAGAGAGCAATCATTACATCTCTCCCTGGAGCTCAGGAAATTGCATGGGACAGCGTGAAATGAGAGAATGGCTATACAGACTTTGGGTTGGAAAACCAGGAATTAGAGACCTGATATGGAAGGTAAACTTGGTGTTTTATAGGTTAATGGCAACGTACCTAAGAAGTCATGTCATTACAGAATTTTTCGCCGCATATAAATCACCCTTCCATTGTAGTATTGAAACATTGTATACTTGGATGTGCCAAATGGAAATAATATAGTTTTCTAAAAGTGATCCATCTGTAATGGATTGTGGCTATAATGCCATGTATGTTACAACTTACAAGCCATATGTGGTTTGCATATTTGATAACATTAACAACAATGTTTCTTCTTCTTTTCTCCCATCATCAGTTTTTCTATTTTTATGTTATAGGGTGCTTGTCACGCGCTAGATGCCGGAAGATTGTTGGAGCGTTTGGAAGAGATTTGTGCCTTCCACAATTTGCCTCCCGCTACCGAATTCGAAAAGCTCCCTGTTGGCACTGGTAGCAATCCAGTAAGTTTAATGTCTGGGGTTCTTCCGACTTCAAATGCCTGTTTGTGGTTTATATGTATATTGAGCTAGGTGCTCTTTGCTTCTTCTTTTTTCATATTCATGGCGACATACGTTTAAAGACAAGCTGAAAGCAAGAGTTTAATCAGAATAAACTTTTCCTTTTTCTTTCGTGTGACTCTTCGTATATTTGGAAATCTTGTTAACCACCAATAGAAGTTGTAAGATTGTGTTTTTGAGGGTTAGTTTTGAATCTTTTTTTTTTGTCCCTGATGATGATGTATGGTGTTAAGATTTCACCACATCACTTTGCTAATTGGCAGAAGTCACTGGCATGTGGTTGTTTCCCTTTAGCAATTAATAAAATTGTGCTTTATTCGTACCTAGCCTAATAGATTTGACAATTTAAGCTAATTAGAATAAAGATATGTGATGTAATCATGTGGATCACTGAAATTCCGCTTCAGTTGAAGCTTAGGGTTATGTGTTAATCATTTTTCTCATAGGGGCAGTTCTGAAGTCATGAGCTATTTAGGCTTCTGAAGTCATTATTTTGAGTGGAATAAGTATCCTTGAGAACCTTAAAATATTTTATGTGATTATTAAACCAGCTGGTAATGAAGTTCTGAATTTATTTCTGACATATTTTTTTTTTATAATTTGTGACAGGTTTATCTTGTGGCCGACTCAGTAGTTAAAATTTTTGTTGAAGATGGACTGGAAGCCTCACTCTATGGTTTGGGAACTGAGGTGTGATCTCTATTTTTCTTTTCTCTTTTTTCTTTTTTAACATGTCTGGTTAGTATTTGTTTTCATCTAACTCAAAATATTTTTACAGCTTGAATTTCACAGTCTGCTTAGCAAAGCCAATTCCCCTCTGAAAAAACACATTCCTGAAGTTTTGGGGAGTGGGATACTTTATCTTGAAAATGATTCTTACAAAATTGAATCTTGGGACGGCAGTACAGTTCCAGATGTCATTTCAAAGTGTGATTTTCTTTCGGATAAGGGAAAAGCAGATAGCTTCCCTTTCGGAATTTGGAGCAAGCAACAATATACATACCGAAAAGCTGGAATGTCAACTATAGATTCATGCAACTCAGAAGGGTGCACTAACATATGGCCTTATATCATATCAAAACGATGCAGAGGGAAAATATTTGCTCAATTGTAGGTTCTCTTAGTTTTTTATGCTGTTCACTGAATCAAAGACCAAATTCCAATCTCTTAGATGTGTGCATGGTTATCTTACTCTCCATTACAACTCTGACATATAGGTTTTTTTTTCTCTTTTTGCAGGAGAGATACACTAGAGTCTGAAGATGTGTTAAGCTTGGCCTCATTTATTGGAGAGCAGCTCCGTCACTTACATCTCCTATCGACCCCGCCTCAAATTTCAATTTTCTCAGATGCTGAACTAGAAGAAGGATTTCAATATAATAATGATCATAAAGGGGCTTTTCCTGAAAAATCAGACGTGCCAGCTGAATGGGATATCTTCATTAGGACTCTAAACAGACAGAAAAAGGATGTTATAAGCCGCTTAAAGAAATGGTATGTGTGTATTATACAATAATCTAAGTTTGAAATTGTCTTTATATTTCTTTTTCATTGATGAACCATGCCATATATTGATCATTGGGAACTTAATTGGAAAATACAATTTTCATTTTCTGAAAAGGTGGATTAATGTGCATGAGTTTATCGAGGAGATTATATTCCTAGCATTCTAATAAGAATTTTTAATCTCAAGGAAATGAAAATATAGGTTCTCTAAGCTTTCAAGTTTAATTTTGCAGGGGAGATCCTATTCCCAACACTCTAATCGAGAAGGTTCATGAATACATCCCAGATAATTTTGCGAAGTTGCTGTTTGCATCTGAGGTCTTATTCATATTCACCTTTTTTTTTTCCTATTGTGCCAAGACCGTGACATGTTGCAGATCACAAAGACACCATTATATCATTATTGATGGCCTGGTTTTTACTTTGTTTCAGGATGAAAATGACCAGAGCAATGTCTGTAAACATTTATCCTGGGTACACTCAGATATCATGGACGATAATATTCACATGGAACCACGTGGTGATGATTCTAGCTTGAATGGAGAGTCAAAAGAATTTGATCCCGTGGCCCGAAGTCCCACGTATGGCGTTGATGTAGCAGCGAAATCATGGCTTCCTAGCCACTTTCTAGATTTCAGCGATCTCTCTTTGGGTTGGTGCTTTTAGTTCAAAACTCGAGAGTTTCATTTTATCGCTCTACTGTTACTATGAGTTTTGTTCTTTCCAAATTATAACCCATGCATTTTACAGTCAGTGACCCAGCTAAAATATGCTCTATCTGAATTCTGTTGGCATGAGTGAAGCAAGGGATGCACCGAGTATTTTATCAAGTCATATAATCCGTGTTTAGTTTGAGAAAGAAAAATGATCAACCAATGGTTAGTCTCAAATTGTTCTCTTTTGTTGGCAGGTGACCCCATTTCTGACTTGATACCAATACACTTGGATGTTTTTAGAGGCGATTCCTTTCTTTTTAAGAAATTCTTAGAGAGTTATAAACTTCCATTACTGAGAAGCCACAGATCAGTGCAGGTCGATGACAAGTTTGGACGCCTTTCTTACCACGCGATGTAAGTAACAAACAACCCTAACTCTAGATCTTTGGATCACTAATTTCCAGAATAATTTTACAACCACAGTGTCGTCATTACTGTTCGTGATGGTTAGTACTGCTGATAAATAGAGAGGACAACCAGGAAAATGAACACAGGAAGATTAAACAAAATAAGTTAATCAGTGTTGTGTTGAAGTCTAAAGCCATTTTCTTGCAGGTGTTATTGTATTGTTCATGATGACAATGTATTGGGAGCTATTTTTAGTTTATGGGATGAATTAAGGACGGCAAGCTCTTGGGACATAGTCGAACAAAGGGTGTGGGGAGCTTTAAATGATTACAGAGGATTCGATTAAGCAGACATTCCTATAATATATCAATTTATACTTTTAAGCGAAAGGTTTGTCAATAATTATGTTGGACACGCCCAAATGCTCAACAGGTATTTTGGCTCAAGATAACAAATCATTTGTGTAACCCCATTCTGTTTTCTTTATTTTCTTTTTCCTTTTGTACAACCCCTTGTATTTTGTATTTCTAGTTTGTTTGAACGTTTTCAGAGCAACTGGTATTCGTGATAATGATGTACCCCTTGTGATACTACTGCAATTGTATTCTTGAGAACAAGGTGTTGATTTGCTAACCAATAAAGAGAAACAGCCCCAAGGCTTGAACCTCGAGTACAAAAACCGGAAACTCAGTGATTCTCAGGCCCCATTGACAGCTCGAAAGAGCCTCAATATTAAAGCCAATTCTCAACAAGAAGCGATTTCGCTTGTGAACTCTTCTTGGCCAAGCTTTCGCTGCGCCTCTCTCTCTGCTCCTTGAGCCTCGAAGCCAGAAGCCTCTGGTACTCGGCCGCGTCAGCCTTGGACTTGGCGACTCTCTTCTTCTTCTCCGCGATTCTACCGCGCTTCCTCTGCAGAGTCAAAGGAGTCACCAACCTCTGAATCTTGGGAGCTTTGCTCACCTCCTTCCCTGCAAACAACAAGAACCCATCAAATCTCAAAACCAAGCAACGATGATACAATCGATTATCAACGAGATTTCTACAGAAACTCACCCTTTTTGAGACCAGAGCAGTATATTAGTATTAATAATAATAATAATAATAATAATAATAAATAAATAAATAAAGTAACTAGACGATCAAGTAGGCAACATGGAAAAATCAGAATTTATATTCCACACCAAAAAAAAGGGCATTAGCAACAATTTGTGTCCCGACAGGAACAACGGTCATTCACATTCACTGGGGCCCGGGGAATATAAGAAGGGTGATGTAAGATAATTTAAAGTTATGAATTTACAAAATAGACAAGGTTTGTCTTAATTTAATAAAATAGTCAAAATGTGCAGAAATATGATTTCAAAAAAAATTTTGATCCCTAGATTAATTTTTTTGAAAGTGATAAATTGCTTATAATAATCTTCAAAATTTTAATCTTGACTATCAAAAAAATTTGAAAATGTAAATTTGACTACTTTGCTGAAAAGTTGAAACTTTTAATTATTTTGCTAATCAATAAGTTTCAAATTGCTATTTTGTACAATTTAATCAATTTAGGAGAAGCTTCTTATATGTTTGCAAAGCAACATACACAAAAAAGAATATATGATCGATCACAAACGAAACCAAATCATCATGGATGTGAAAACAAAAACTAGTCCTCATATTTCGCATTACACAGGCACACAGGTACACAGACAGAGGTATGATATTTATAGGCGATTATGAATCAGATTTCTCAAGAAAGAAACTCACCCTTTTTGTAGGTGAACTTGAGACGGTAAGTGTTGACGTACTGACGTAATTCTCTGAAGATTTATTGACATTTAATATATTATTGATAAACATGTTAATAAAAGATATACGAAAAAAATTTCATATTTGAAAAAACTTAGAAAAAATACCTCAAAATCATATCTTTAAATTCACATACCACTTTTTCGAAGGCACCTCAAAATCATATCTTTAACTTCACATACCACTTGATTTCGCATAAACACATGTATTTAATGTAATGCCCAAACCTTTAATCGTATTCTTTCAAACAGTTAGAAATTTAAAAATAGTTTCTCACTCTTAAAAAATGTACGATTGAAATTTAGAAAGAATATAATGTTATAATATTTTGGGAAAATAATATTCACGTCTATTTTATCCAATAAAATGCATAAATTTATTTTCAACAAAAATACTTCTATTTTTCCCAATATTCACGTCTAATTCAATACTGAAAAAAAAAACAATATAAATACATTTATTTATATGAATAAACGTAAAACATTAATGACCATTCAATATGATGGAGAAGACATCAAATTGGTGGTTAAAAGTTAAAATCTTGTAATTTCAATTTTTCAATGTTTTAAACATTTTAGTTAAATAGCCGTTGCATTTTATAAACTTACCAAAATAGAAAATGAAATTTTGATAATGAAGAGGGAACTCTAGATTTCTAGTTCAAACAAAACTATAACTATGATATTTGTATATGGCCAACGTTTGAGAAAACTACGTAAATTAGCCACACGTTCAAAACAATTTTGTTTCTTACGTGTTTTACTCCTAAACAAACTTGCGTAATATAAGGCTTTATTATCATTAATTAAAAAAAATTACAATTAATGATGCGTGTAAATATTTTCTGTAAATCAAGAAACAATTCTTATACACGCAACCTCTGTCATTCAAAATAAAAAAAGGAAAAAATTTCCTACCTCTGCCATTTCTCATAATTAAAAAATAACCATAAAATGGCCCAAAAAAAAAATTGAACAAAGAAGACGAAGGAAATTGAAAGTTTCAAAATGTTATTTCCATAATTTTCAATTATATTAATAAATTTGCAGAAAATTTCAGTTCTTCAAAGGAAGACTTGGAGTCTCTGAACCGCACGGCCCTAAGTAGAAAGGACGACGATGAGGATGACCATGTGTTGTTCTTCCATGGCCTCGAAAACATGGATGAGAGGATCATGAAATTGACGTTCGACAACGCGGTGCCGTACAGGAATTCGGTGGCCAGAGGGAGGCAGCGGGGCCGGAAGGTCTTGATCCCATGATGCTCGACGGAGACGAAGAGCTTCGCCGTCTCGGAGTCCAGATCCGGCAGAATTTGCACTACAATAGACATGATTTTTCATCCAATACAATTAGTATATTCTTGAAGCTATCGTCGCCACAAATCAATAAAACTTGGAATCACGCAATTTCGAGTTCATATGAAATATAGGTTTTTGAAGTTTAGAAGAAGGAAAAAGCCAAAAATTGAGAGAGAGAGAGAGAGAGAGAGAGAGAGAGAGAGAGATGGATTGATGGAAATAAGAGAAGAAGAAAAAACTGTGATTAAAAAAAAGGAAAAAAAAAGCGAGATATGAGAGAGAATGAGAGATCCTACTAATAAGGGATTGAAATTAAATTTTTTATCTAAAAAATCTAATTAACTAATTAAATAAGGATAATAACGGTATAAAAAATATGTCACGTTAGCAATTTGGCTATTTGTTTAACATTTTATAAACGATGGCCAGATTTAAATTCACAAGTTTGAAGTGGCTTATTTAGTGATTAATCTCTAATTAATCTCCCCCAAATTAGAAAATTGCTCCCCTAAAAAACGCAAATCAATTAATTCTCTTTTTTTTTAATGAGGAAAATATAGAAACATTTGCAAAGAAAAATCCAAATTTAAAGTATACGCGATTAGAAAAAAAAATGTAGTAATTAGTAAATAGCTACTTTCAATTAAAATTAGAGTACAACTATTTAAATATTTTAAAAAATAGCCTAAATCATACATGAGTTGCATGCGTATTATTTGAGTTTGGACTATTTCCTTAATTTTTAGAAACTTCAATTAAAATTTTAATATAAAGAATATAAATGAGTTATATGGCTAACTCTACTTTTCTTAAAACTAAATATCGATGCTATGTTTTATTGATCGGGTGTTGCAGTTGCTCGTGTGAAGTCAAGATTCTTTGTTTGGATCTAGTAGGGTCTTGGTTCTTATATATTTAAGTATTTAACCACTAGAGCGGATGTGCTCAAAATATATATAGTTTACATTGTTATTGGGTTGTGTAACTTCGAGTCTTTTTACAGTGGAGGAAGATAACAAGGCTTCCGCTTGTCCCTTCATCTATGTATTTTTTTTTTTATCAGACTTTATTTATGTATTCAATTTGCCACAAATAGTTTGATTATAATTGTGTTTGTTTGGATCTCAAGGGCGTTTGAAGAATGACACTCATATAGTTTGTAATTAGTTCAATTATATACATCTATTGTGGTTTTTGTTCTCTCCGGGATGATCCCCTTGTTTTAAATTTGTTTTTTCTTTTAGTTTAATGCAAAATTTAAAATTTAAAATTCTTCCACAAAACTAAATATACAAATCCCAAATAATAATTTTCTATCTACAATTAAGGTGTCAATATTTATTGTTTACGTCACTGCTCTATCGGGAAACCCTTTTAGATTGAAAATGTATCTCCTAGAACTATTGCGAATATGAATAAGGAATAATTTTATATAAAACGATCAATCAACATAGCAGTAAAAGATATCTGCTAGGGAAGTTTCGTTACTATTTTTCTTATTACCGTTTATAATATTTATTATTGTTTTTTGTTACCGTTAATAAAATCAATTGACAAAATTATATGAAGGTTAATATTATTTACTATGACAATTAATAATATTAGCCGTTAATGATATTATTGGAATATTGAAATGTTATTTTAATAAATTGGCTATTTTCCTAAATATATAAATAGTTCAACTACAATTTTAAAATATGGAAGTTGTTTGAACTAGTTACTTAGTCCGCCCTAATATCTAACTCAAGAAGCAAATTTATAATTTATAAGTAACTAATCCACTAAATTTGGAGATTTGCTAACAATTAATCTTTTATAAATTTTAAGTAAATAATTGTATAGTGGTGTGACATTGTTTTGATATTTTTAACATTTTATTGGAGTCTAATGATTTATTTACAATTAGTAACGACTATTTACAATTATTAATGTATTCTTGATTATATTAATAAAATATTGTGGTTATTTACTTAAAATTTACCAAAAATTAATTTATGGTAAATCTTGAATTTTCATATATGACTATATATATATATATATATATATATATATATATCTAATTATTGAAAAATCAATCATAATATATTTTTAAAATTTAAATATAAAAACGGAGGCTATTTAATTAAAAATAATTAAAACGTTGGCTAAGTACGACCAACTAATTTCATGTGGCCTACTTGGTCATTATTTTTTTTAAATATAAAGTTTAATTATCTCTATAGGAACTCCTTATACAAAAAAAAGAAAAAAAAAAGCCGATGTACTTCAACGCCATTAAAAAATTGCAATATGTTCATAACGTCCATGTCATAAATAAGGTCGTCCACTCACAACAAATTAAAATGACAGCCATAGGAAACAAAGACATATATAACGTGTGTTTTATAAAAATCTATAATAATCTAGTTATAGCTTGGACACACAAAATCACCAATTGTCTCAAGATCCTCAATATCCGCGTCATCAATGTCCACGTCATCAAGGTCCATACTGCTCTCAGTCCCAATCAAACCCCCAATACCAACACCAAGCTTATCATTAGGCACTTCAACAATATGTCTCGCCTCTTGAATTAGCCTCACCACTTCTTCGACGCTTTGCCACGGGCTGTTCGAGTCACTCCCCTCGTAACTCGCTCCATCCACGAACTCCATCGGCAAGTTCTTCAAAAACCATGGATGGCTTTTTATCTGCGATATCGTTATTCTCTGCACAAACACTCGAAACCTTTAACATCCCTCTAATCAAGAAGACATAACAATAAGAAAAAAATGTCTCTGTTTATTATACCTGCTGTGGATTTGCCACAAAGATCTGAGATATGAGGTGTTTGCATTCTGCCGAAATGCGGATATAATCTGGGACCGAGTAATGAACGCTAAGTATCCGCTGACATAACCATAGAATCTCGATCACACACTCTATATGAGTATAGTTAATAATGTTGGAAAGCGAATCGATTATCACACTCACGGTAATCGTTTTTTTGAAGTTTCTGGGGTCGTCGGGGTCCTCGAACGGGTAAGCTCCAACCAACATAACGTACAATGTCACGCCACAAGACCAAACATCTGCGATCTATTCGAATTCCAAACATCATTATAAATGTCAAAATATGTTTTTTTTTTCTTTTTCAAGTGAGTTATTTGCTATTTTACCTTGCCATCATACTCTTTCCTTGAGAGAACTTCGGGCGCGATATAAGCCGGCGTTCCAACGGTTGACTTTGGTTGCGAATGTAACACGGAGGACTGCGAAAGTACATCATAAAAATGCTTAGCCTTTCATCATTGGATCGAATTATTAATTTTATAAGGTTTTTTTTTTTTTTAAACCTTTGAGTATCCGAAGTCGCATATCTTCACACGGGGCGCGGCGCTTCCATCTAAGAGAGTGTTTTCGAGCTTGAGATCTCTGTGACAAATTCGCTGCCACAAATGATTGTGTTTCAAGTAACAACACAAAGATGCGTAAATGAGTGAAAGGAAATATATACATTAATTTAAGTGCTTCTAAATCTTACCATTGAATGACAATAACTAACTCCAGAGATTAGTTGCTGGAAGAAAAATCTGGCCTGGACGGTCGGGGCATAAGAAACAGAATCAATAAACATTTACGAGATTAGGTGGCAAACAGAATCAATATGATATTAATTATGGATAAAATTACCTCGTCTTCGCTGAATCTACCGGCGGTGCAGATTCTATCGAAGAGTTCTCCGCCGGAGGCGTATTCCATCACAATTCCCAGGTGAGTCGGCGTGAGCAATACCTGCACGCATTTTGGCCATTATTTACACAAATTACCCTACTTCACTGTTTCATTACTCACTTAATCGTGAATTATATAGTTAGGAACAGAGCCATAATTTATTTACCTCTTTGAACCTGACGATATTGGGATGCTTAAGTGACCTGTGGTTCATGATTTCCCTTTGTACGTGCTCGTCTATCTGATACACCAAAACCTAGCTTAGCTTATATCACCGAGAGAGAGAGAGAGAAAGAGAGACCAGACCTTTGGACCTCTCTCGATGAACTTGATAGCGAAGAACTCTTTGGTCCACTTATCTCTGACCAGCCTCGCCACTCCGAAATTCCCAGACCCAATGTCTTTCACAAGCTCGTATCGCTCCATTGCCAAAAAGATGTCTTGATAGTAATTTATCTGCCTTTGGTTCGGTTTACATATATAATAAAGTTTCTTATGATTCTGGCGGTGCCAACAAGTTCGATCATAAAGAAGTTATGTATATCTGTTTATTTATTCTGCCCCTGGGAAACTTAAAAGATTGGGACTTGAAATTTTTGAAAGGGTTGACATACATGTAAGAGGGATAAAAGGCCACACAATCTGACTAATTTTGTCAGTTAGACAGATATATATGGAATGGGTAGAGTGGAGAAAGAGACTAGATACGGTGAAGGGCTTGAGTTTTGTTTATACATTCATCACCAAATTATTGCAACCACAATTTGGCTACATGCCAAACCATATTTAGCGGTAACGCCAACACTCACCAAAATCTGGCCCCCCCAAAACTATGTGCTTTCAATTTCCATTTTTATTTCAATTTATCTTCTGTTCTTTTCATTAATAAATATCCTACGTTATTTTTTTATTTTATTTTTTTTAATATTGCGGAGCTAGACATTTCAGTGAGGAGGACATATTTGAAAAAGAAATTCAGGAGGGGCAAATTTAGAAAAATTATATAATTTGAGCTAAAATTATAAATTTTATAAAATTTCTAGAGTAAAAATTGAAATTTTCAAAAATTGAGGGGGCATTGGACCCCTGGGCCCAACACAACTCTGCCCTGGTCTCCTCTGGCATATATATTTTTGGCAACAAAAGTGAATTCTTGTTTTCACAAGATACAATAATAACCGTATTGGAAGATTTATATTTCCTTTGCCGATCAAGTTTCTCTATTTGTTTTCTGATAATTTGTTAATATTTAATAGTTTGCTTATTCACATGTGTTAATGATTATTGACTATAAGTAAATATGCCCCCGCATGCGTATTCTTCCATTGACTTTATTAGTTTTGTACTCTCATATGAATAATTGTATACCAGAAGAAGGATTCGGTTCAAATTGTTTTCATTTTAAGTAGTTCGGTGAGAATTTGATAAAATAGCATCTAAGGAATTATTGCATTGTTAAAAGGGATAATTAGTATCAGTATATGTTTTCTTTGTTTAAATAATGTTGCTATGAACCGTTAAAATAATCAATCCAACCATCTTAAGTAAACTATGACTTTGACTAAACCGACATGTGGAAAATTGAAGAAATTTGGGTTGTTACCAATCTAAACCAAAATTTTCCGGGTGGACATGTGCACTTATGGTACTCAAAATCAGTTAGTGGTGGATTCACTAGTTGTGAAGATGGGTAAGAAATTGTGTACCCATTTAGAAAATCTAAATATAGTTTGTTGGGACTCCGTTATATTCTTTACGATTTTACGGGGGAAAAAAAAAAACAAAACAAAACCCCTTCAAGCATCAAACAAAGTCAACGAATTTTTTAAAGATCATACAAATTTCAAAGCATGGCATTTGACAAAACTTTCTGAAGTAAATTCAAATTCAAAACTTATATATATTACAGAATAATGTTTGTACCCTTTGGAAAATTCTTCCTTCAAAAAAATCGTTTATAAAATCGATAATTTACAAAAAAAAAATGTACTTATAAATTAAATAAAAAAATAAATTTATCATTAGCATCTCCGGAACACAATAATAGATGTAGACATCATCGATTTTTATTTTCCATTTATTTTTTTAAAAAAATATAAAGAAAACTGTGTCTGCGGATAAAATGATCACCACTACTATCTATATATCAAACTGCCTTTTCTTTTGTACTTAGTTGTTAAATATAAAATTTAAAATAATATGTAAAATAATACGTTTAAATTGAATTATTAATGATGCTGTACGTTTGCAAAATTTAGAGGCAATTGGTACCCCGAATTGTAATGATACATTCGAATCTAGGCCCCGATATGTTCGAATGTTTAAATGTTAACAAGTATACAGAGATTAGCATCATTAAAATAAAATTTCACGGACCAAGTAATGATTGGTGACAAAGGTTGAATATTGACTGCATGCTACTGTGTTGCTTAATATTGAGAGGGATAAGAAGGAAGTTATGGATGATTTGAAGCTACGTAAAAATTGTCTGTCTTGGCCTCTTGTTCTTTTTTTTTTTTTTTTTTGGGGTATTTTCAAAGCAGCTTCAAGCCATAATTAAAAGTTGTCAGTGTGCTTAAATTATGTTAAATTTCATCTTAAAACCAATTGGTGTTAAGTGAAGAGCTCCAATCGATATATAAACACATGTTTATTCACACACAATTAGTGTGAGATTATCTCATTTTAATACTCTCCCTCACGCATAGCATGACCAGGCCGAGTAACAATCCCGCTTAAGCTTCGCATAGGTCGGACCAAATTCAAACTGTGTAAATGGACAAGGCTCTGATACCATATTAAATTTCATCTTAAAACAATTGGTGTTAGGTGGAGAGGTTCAACCGATATATAAACACATGTCTATTCGCACACACAACCAATGTAAGATTATATCACTTCAATAAATTCGACCGAGCAATATGATTTAAGTTTGTGCGAGACAAGATCCCACCCGAGGTTGTTGAATGAAATAACAGACTTAAAAAAGGTTAGAAAACGGACCTAACAAAACAACTCTCACAACAACAAAAAAAACATTCATAACTGTATTCATCCCTACTAACAAACAACATTAAAAATACCAAAACCCGCAGCCACACATAAAAAAAGAAAGGTCAATCCATGAGTTTAGATATATGTTCAAGATATTCACCAAGATGCAACCATTCTACTAAGTTCACATTTTATATTTTCTTTGAGCTCACTTAAGTTGATGTGGTTTTCAACAAAGTCAACAATCACGAATTACGGCAAACAAATCCGATTTATTGTAAAAGAATATGCTAAATCAAAGTCAAACGTTGTAATTGTCAAAATAGCCAACTTTTGGTTTATTTTTAATGTGTAGCCAATATACCACATTAACAGTAAAAAAAATACAAATTTGCCATTCATTTAAATAATATCAAATCAAAATATTTAGAAGATTCCCGCGTCCAAAAATGAAAGAAATGAAATTGGAATCGTGTGAATAAATGCCAACTAAAACAGATTCATCGTGATAAATGCATATCTAACAAATCCACCGTGATAAATGCTTATCTTTCAAACACGCATCAAAACCTACACCGCACGAGAAAAAAATTCAAAAACAAAGTCAATTAACAGCAATTAACAGATATTAACGCTAATTAACTGGATTAAAATCGTTCAAACACCTACATAACTGCAATTAACAGATATTAACGTTAATTAACAGGATTGAAAATCGTTCCATACATGAATCAGCTGGGAAGAACAAGGAAAAAATTCAAAAACAAAGTCAAGTAACAGCAACTAACAGATATTAACGTTAATTAACATGAATCAACATTGAATTAAACAAGAATTATTTCTGAAATCCAAAAAATAAACATAAATAACACGAATTAACAAACATTAACACGAATTTAAATGAATTAACCAAGAACTAGTTTCGAAATCCCCAATCGAAACCCTAGAATTTCACACTCTGAAATTCGACAAAGATATGGAAAATTCAAAGACTAATTACCTGAGACGAAATCCGACCTCCGACTCCGCGAACTCGGCAACGAACTCGATGACTCGATCGGAGCTCGGAGCGGCGGCGAGGGAGTCGGCGAAGGGCTCCCATGCCTGGTCGAGCATCCCGCCGGAGGGATAAGCGATCGTGATGCCGTTGTCAGAGACCTGGTTGTGCTACGCCGTGATGGTGATCCCGATCACGGATCGTGTCTTGAGCGTCCTCAGCGAGGCAAGTATTCCGGAGCGGAAGACCGTCGATCGGAGCAGCGACGTGTCGGCGCGGGATCCCGACGTGCCGTACGACGGCGTGAAGTTGGGCGGGAGAGGGAAGAGCTTCGAGGATTCGAGGAGGAGCGATCTCTGCGCGGCTTCCATGGCTGCTCTAGTGGAGAGAGAGAGACGTGTAAGGGAAAAAAAAAAAAAAAAAACTCAACAATAACTCCTAACTTGCTATCAATTATATATCATATAAACATAAATATGTTAGCAATCAAAATAGAATATCTTGGCAATCAAATCATAAATATGTTAGCAATCAATTTTGATTTTCTTTAATTATATTTTTTTAAATTAAAAAAGGCAAAACTGGAAGCAAAATATTGGCTTGAACGCCACGTCAGCGAAATTGGCTATTTCTCAAAATAAATGTAAATGTTGGCTAAAATGCAATCTCAACGTTTGAATTTGGCTAGTTCGTCTAATTTTTCAAAATATAATAACTAAAATAAGAACAAGAAATATATGTGCTCAAAAAGAGCTGTTATTGAATATGAGAATATGAGTACAAGTGCAGCTACGTATGGACCGTGTTATATTTATTTATAGCAATATCCCTAACATTCACATAGTTAATTTTCGTATAAACGTTTATGCCCACATTAACTTTCAGATATGTAACGCTTTTCTATTTATTACATCACTTGCAATATTTAATTATGATTTTAACCCTCTTGGACCAGGCTATCATCGAGCTGGATTCATTTGTTCGTCCTGCGAGCTCGAGCTGGATTCATTCGTTCGTCCTAGTGATATATTGCTTCGTCATCACTCTCTCATCGAATTAGTCATGCTTCTTATTGTCCATTTTTTGATATAGGCCTTCGGAATTGGGTCCAAGTCATTGGGCCTTCTAAATGGACGAAATCGAGTACCAACAACTGTCAAAACCAATGGATATTGTCCCCTCCGTCCGCCAATAATGAACTGTTACTCTCAAATTGTTTAATTTTGTGTTGCTTTGTTTTGTTTTTATTTTATTTTAATTATTATGTTTTTTTCTTTTCCCTTTTTTTCGTTCTACGTGTCAAGATAAGAGAGGCTTTTTCTTTTTGTTTATTTTATATATATATAAAGTTTCAAGCATCTTTTTCCTCATTTTTACTCGTGGGTGTTTATGTAAATTTGCTAAAGAAAATAAATAAATAAATAAAATTTTAGTTAAGAGAAGGTTATTAGGTAAAATATGGTATTTATTTGGTCATTCACTAAAATGATCTTAGAAAGGTAGCAGAAGCAAAATAAATATTTGTCTCTTTTGGAGAGAGATATCTAACGGTAATTTGGATTTTTTAAATGTCAAACTCTATAAATAATAAAATATAATTAGTATAGTGTACTCTTTCAATTATAACCAATATGGTGTGTAAAAACTCAAGTTTGGTTTCAAAAAATCATTTCAATTGCGAAAAGTCATATTTTTCATTTGGTGGTTATTTTGTCGATTTCATTTTTCAGGCGTTACCGGCAATTGGAAGGCATATTTTTCCTTTCGTGATAATTTTGTCAATTTTCATTATCATGTCGTTTCCAACGTAATGTCGTTATTTTTGCATGCTTCTCTAATTATCGTTGCATCTCTATCACCTGTTGGTTCTCTCTCTCTTGCTCTTCTTCTTTTTCTCTGCTCGTCGTGAACTCCCACCATCCTCTTGACGTTGTAGAGCTTTAGTTCCGTTGAGAAGCTCCACCATCACCGTTAATCCCGATCTTTACTTAAATTTCCATAGGTTTGTGTTTTTTCACTTTAAGAACTAATTTTGGGTTAGAGTTTTGACATTTGTTTCTAGATGATGTTTAGAGCTTTTATTTAAAAAAGCTTTTCACGAATCTTCACTTAAAGTTAAAAGAAACACTGGGGCTTTTTTCTTCACTGACTTTTCTCATAATTGAAATTTTGGAAATGGAGTTTAGAACTTTTATTTTGTATTTGCATTATGAGATATGAATCGGAAGCTTTTGTTTTCTCTATTTTTTTCAATATATATAGAAAGGTAAATTAATTTGCTAGTGCCTATTTAGAATGGTTCTGCAGATAGAATAGAAAAAAAAAAAAGCTAGCATGATTCTTTAGTTGTTTTTGTTGTGATAAATAATCAATTAATACACATTAATTCATTGTGGTTGATATTTACATGCTCATCCACCAAATGTTTGACTAAATTCTTGTCAGAAAAATCTAACACTATTCCGCTATATAATAGTCTACTATTCTTATATGACTGATTTTAAGGGATATGCAACCTACATTTGGTGGGTTTCATAAATCCATGCTTATATTCTCCAAGAATTGTGATGAGAATATAAGAAGATGGCTTGGCCGATTGTTAGGCATGGAAGAATGCCATGCGAAAATTCATTACCTCGGGAATCATCTCTTCCTAGGTCGGAATCGAGGGAAGAGTTTTGAAAAGTTGGAGAGGAGAGTGCACGAGCGGCTAGAAGGGTGGATGGCAAGTGCAATTCCAAAGTGGGTAGAAGTAGAAGTAGAACAACCTTGGTCAAATCGGTTATCCAAAGTATACCATCATACGCTATGGCCACCTTCCGTCTCCCAAAGTACTTTTGTGAATCACTTGATCAAGTGACTCGGAAATTTTGGTGGACCGGGACTAATGACAACGAGGGTTTTACGGCTTGGGCGAGTTGGGATTCAATATGCTAACCCAAAGGCGGGGGAGGACGTGGGTTTAGAAATTTTGATGATATAAACTCATTCCTATGTAAATTAGGATGACAAATGGCAACGGTATTGCAATTCGAGAGGGTTTTTTGTGCCATTCAAAGGCGATGAATTTGGGAGGATGGAGAGATATCATGTCGTCCAAAGAAACCATGCATAACAATTCGTGCTTCCTTGTTGGAAGTGTGAATATTTAATCGCATCCCAATTTTGGCTTGTAATTGGATTCCCCAAAAACCAATGTTGAGATTGAGGGCGGGAGTTGGCCTTCCCCTGATCAAGGTGGCAGAGCTGTTTAGAGAAGGTTCGAGAAGATGAGACGCTCATAAAATTACTCGATGGTTAGGTGAGGGAGTTTCACGACAGACATAAACAATCCAAGTACTTGGTGCCCTCAAGAGACGACAACACCTTCTGGATAGGCACAACAAAGGGAAAGTTCTCCACCAAATCTACTTATTGGGCCAAGTCCGAAGATGCATTCAATCTTAATGAGGCTCTATGGAATCGAATCGGGAATTCCAAGGCGCCAAAGAGATACACATTATTCTTATGGAGAGTGGGTCAGGAATGCTTCCTTATGCAGGCAATAATTGGTAGGATCATGCAATTATAAGACTCGGAGTGTGTGGTTTGTTCTGGCGGCGAAGATACGATCTTCCACATCTTCTTCAGGTGTCCGGTTGTGTGGAGTTTATGGCTGGTCAAAATGAATATGACCCGATGAGACGTGGTGGGAGTGTTATCCAGGAAAAAAGTGTGTGTTGGATAAGGGCAGGTTCGGGGAGGCAAAGGGCAGCTCCGCCTTGAAAGTGGCGATCATTATAGACGCTCTCTGGAAATGGCGCAACGACAAGATTTTCTGCGGCAAGGTTATGACGAACTCAGAACATATCCTATGGGTGCATCGGCGTTACTTGGAGTGTATGGGAAATGAGTAGTCGATTGCTAGAGTATCTTCACCAGTCGAAGCGTCGAGTGGTGAAGATCAATGTGGACGCTTCTTTCTCCCCAAATCAGGAACAACAACAACATTATTATTGAGAGTGATATTAAGTTAATCATGGACAATCTTAAAGATCGAACGGATTGCCCATATTGGACCTTAGTTCCCATGTTTGATCAGATCTTGACAGTTGTGAGTTCCTTTGATGTAATAACGTTTAACTGGGTGCCTAGAGAAACTAATAGTGTGACTCATTTGTTGTGTTTGAGTCTTGCACTTCGTAGCTTAGAGGGGTTTTGTACTCATAGCGATATCAACCAGATGAAATAAACGTCATTAATGGTGACTCTATTTAATGAAGTTTCCAATTGTAAAAAAAAAAACAGAAAATTAGGAAAATAACCAATTTAAACGTTTGACATTGCTAAATAGTCAACGTTTGGTAAATCTTAGACAAATAGCCATAAATAATGACGTGGCCTAATGTATGAAGGTGACTATTTATCTAAGATTTACGTCTGTAAATACATGAAAATGACTATTTACCAAACGTTGACTATTTAGTAATATCAAACGTTTAAGTTAGCTACTTTCCTAATGAAAAAAAATGATATGCAACCAAAATTTAGATCGACAATTTAGCTACAAATTTCTAAGAATTGATAAAATATATGTACAAATCTTGATAAACAAAGATAACATGTAAAAAGTTGATCAATATTCAAACATATCGAATAGTCTAATTTTTATACTATACGTTTTTCAATTTGGAATTTCATATATACCTAACATATTTTTCATAAAAAAATAGATTTTTGAACACAAGTATGTTTTAGTATTTTTTTTGAAGCATTTTATTTATCGGTAATTCCAATAAAATATTAGTTTTGCATAAAAAATATGATTTTCCGATTGATATTTGATAGGTCAATTGGAAAGCTTCGAAAACACGAGAAATTGTCTCAGTTATCAACATTTGATAAGTTTTTTTTTTTTTTTTTTTTTTTTTTTTTCAATTTCTCACCAAAAGCTTAATTTGGCCAAAAATACTACTAATTCACTTGTACAAATACAATTTTACCCTCAACAATTGATGTCAACAATAGATATCGATTGTTGACATATATGTCAACAAATAGAGAACGATTATTGACATCTATGTCAACAAACAGAGAATCAAAAACTCAAAGATGTCAACGGTAGATGTCAATTATTGAGTTCATGTTGTGGATAAAATTGTATTTGTATAAGTGACTTAGTAGTATTTTTGGCTAAATTAACTTTTTGACGAAAAATTTAAATTTTTTTTATCAAATGTTGGTAATTGAGACAATTTCTCTCGAAAACAATAACAGAATACTTTGTGCTATTTTGGAAAACAAAAAATAACTTTGGTGATTGGTGAGTGCTGACTCAGCCTGGCCCACAAGTGTGATTAGATGACGTGGCAAGATCATTGCGAATGGAAAAGGTGTTGAATTTCGGTTGTGATCCTAATGAAGCCGTTGACTAAAACTACCTATCTTTGAGGCCATTTTCACTTGTCCACGGGTTTTCTCTTCAGCTAATCCAGCTAGTTCTCAATATATATTATAAATACATGTATAATTGGCATTAATTCGGCGATATGAACATTAAGTACACACGTATGAAGAAGGTAAGTCCATTTTTTAAAAAAGTCAGCAAAACAGAGTTGAAACTTGAAAACCAGTATCTCTAGAGAGTAGAGAGAGAAAATATAGATGCCACAGATACCTATAGATCTTTACCGTATTATTTATGATCGAATTTGCTATTTTATTCAACGAATTGGGGTTTATTTAAATTATATTAAATGTATATAAACAGTTTGACCAAGTTTCAAACCACAAGGAAAGTACCCCTGAAACCTATAGGTGACACCACTACCCACCAAGTGGGCTTAAAATAATAGATGAAATAAACATCTAATGTGATCAGTTCAGTCACACATACCATGAACCACATTCCATGCGCTTTCTTTTCCCTAAATAATTGCCGTCACCTAAATTTTATAGGGAAAATATCACGAGTATCCCTCGTTGTTTAATCGAAATACGAGATTTATCCTCTCTATTTTTAGAAATATCAGACATATCCCTCCAGTTTAATATAAATGACATATATATCTCCTAAAAAATGCTATATTACAAATATCACCATTTTCGTTTATTTTTTACAAAAAATATAATTTGAAATCCCCTAAATACCATTAATGAAATAATTTTTTATCTTCTATTCTATATACAAAAAAATTAAATTAAAAAAATTTCTTTATAAAAAGTTAAGGTTTTTTTTTTATAAAGAGAGATTTTGATTTTTTATTATTAAAATAGTAAATAAATATTTATTCTATTAAGGGTATTTTGAGGAGTTCAAATTATTTTTTTGTAAAAAATAAACGAAAAGGGTGATATTTGTAATATAACATTTTTTTAGGGGATGTGTATGTCATTTATATTAAACTGAAGGGATATGTCTGATATTTCTAAAAATAGAGGGGATAAATCTCGCATTTCGATTAAACACGAGAGGTACTCTAGATAAATCTCGCATCTCAAAGTCTCTTTTTTTTTTCTCTCATAATTTTTTATTTTATTTTTCTATTGGTTTCTCGTACCACAAAGATACCCAAAGTCCATCGTGTTCGATGGGCCTAGTCTTACTTTCTAGGCCCAATCACTGACCATTAAATTAAAATTTAAAAATAAAGTAAAGCGAAGACCTTTTTAGTAATGCCCAAATCAGAACCCCGTGTTTGACAGCTACTATCTGTACCGGCCAAAGCAGAAGAGAGGAAGACACGGCCAAAAATAAATCATAAATTAAATAAATCGAACAAACCCCTACAGATCTAACGGCCCAGATCTAATCTTGATAACAAAATTCCAATCCTTACCCCTCGACGCAATTATCGCTCCACTACGCTCTTTCATCATCAAAAGCCAACCTTCACAATCCCCAATTCTCATTTCTCTCTCACACCTCTCTCTCCGAAATCCCTAGATCTAACAACCAATCTCTCTCTCTCTAAGAATCAATGGCCTCGGCTCGGGAAGAAAACGTGTACATGGCGAAGCTTGCGGAGCAAGCGGAGCGGTACGAAGAGATGGTGGAGTTCATGGAGAAGGTCTCCGCCGCCGTAGAAGGAGAAGAACTCACGGTGGAGGAGCGAAACCTTCTGTCTGTGGCGTACAAGAACGTGATCGGAGCTCGGCGAGCGTCGTGGAGGATCATTTCTTCGATCGAGCAGAAGGAGGAGAGCCGCGGAAACGAGGACCACGTTTCCGTGATCCGCGACTACCGCTCCAAGATCGAGACCGAGCTCACCGGAATCTGCGAGGGCATCCTTAAGCTCCTCGACTCTCGCCTCATCCCCTCCGCCGCCTCCGGCGACTCCAAGGTCTTCTACCTCAAGATGAAGGGCGATTACCACCGTTACCTCGCCGAGTTCAAGACCGGCTCCGAGCGCAAGGAAGCTGCCGAGGCTACTCTCACCGCCTACAAGGCTGCTCAGGTATGCATGCACATACATACATACATACGTACGTACGTGCCGTTTGGATCTGGTTTAGCGTTCGGATCTGATTTGTTCTTAGGTGTTGCGGATCCGTTAGGCTTTGGATTGAATTTGATCTCTTCTCGTTGATTATGTGAGTTTTGTTAGGTTTGGCGTTTGGATCTTATCTATTAATGTTGGAAAATTGTGGATCTAGGTATCCAGGACCTTTGTCTCTCTTTTGTATTGACTTCGTATGAACGATGTGAGTATTAATTGTAGTCATTAATATCGAATAGAATAGCCGAAGCCTTATGTCAGAGGGATAATAGATATGTGGAAAATAGATTCTTGAAGTTCTTGCATTTGTATGGTATAACTTCTGAGTTTAATGTATTTATTTCGCTGTTTTTGCCTCTTTA
The DNA here is from genome assembly GCF_054948205.1 of Urtica dioica subsp. dioica. NCBI lineage: Eukaryota > Viridiplantae > Streptophyta > Magnoliopsida > Rosales > Urticaceae > Urtica > Urtica dioica. The sequence continues at coordinate 39,797,135 of NC_142762.1, forward strand.
TTTTCGTTCGGGTCGTATTTCTCCATTTTCTTTTTGTGGTGTTATTGAAACAACTTTCGTTTTTGGATCTGCAGGACATTGCCAACGCTGAATTGGCTCCCACACATCCAATCCGCCTCGGATTGGCACTGAACTTCTCTGTGTTTTACTATGAAATTCTGAACTCTCCTGATCGCGCTTGCAGTCTTGCCAAACAGGTCTTTTAAATGAAGACTAGGTTTGCTGTGTTATTTCTAGCTTTATTTGCTCGTTCTTGACCATCTTGTGTTTAATCAAATCAGGCCTTTGACGAAGCAATCGCCGAATTGGACACCCTCGGCGAGGAGTCATACAAGGACAGCACTTTGATCATGCAACTCCTCCGCGACAACCTCACTCTCTGGACCTCGGACATGCAGGTAATTGTGTAAATCTTGTTCGAGCCGGCTTCCAGTCATTTTGCATCTCTTATTTGATCTGTTCTGATTTGCGTTTTTCTGTTCTCGATTTAGGATGATGGTGGCGATGAGATCAAAGAAGCCTCCAAGCCCGATGAACAGCAGTGAAACGTAGCTTGATGCGAAGGAAATTAGAGTTTGGGCTTCTCCTTTATATGTTTTTAACAGGAGAAGAACGCTCCTATCTCATTCCGGGTGCTTTTATTCTGAGGTTTTAGGTCATATTCATGTCTCTCTGTTACCGAATGATTGACACACTGAGTCTTTCTTAATAGTCTGTCCTATCAGTTGTGTTTCTATGCGCTTATTGCTTGAAGATAATTTGAAGCTTTTTGCCTGTCAAGCTTGATATTTATCTGTTTGTTGATTATTTATTGTCAACTAGCGTTCATGTTATTTGAAAATTTAAATATTCAAATCAAACGTGCTTATATCATCGAGCGAGCTGATTAGCTCCGTCACCTACTCAGAGCCATTTTCAACCTTTGCCATTTTTAGAAACAAAATGTCAATTGTGGCTCGCATCACCATTGTTAGTGAAAGCAATTTTTTTATTTTTTTTTTTATTTTTAAATCCTTTGACTTTATTATTTATAGAAACAATTGAACATATTTAGCCTTTGATAAATTTTAGAAATTATTAACACTAAATTCGGGGACTATAGAATTATACTTTTCAAACTTTCTTTAGTTTGTTACGAGTAGTAATGTGTATGCTATCATATAAAAAAAGTTGTTGAATACTATCGGAAATTTCAGTATTGAATAGGACGTGGTGGCATGTACATGTATAATGCAAGTTGTTTGGGATTGATGCATATTGATTTGTACTTTACTGCAAATCGGCATAAAAAAATGAGTTTTTCAGTTAAAAATGCCCTCAAGTGTCAATTTGATCTATGTCAGTTGTTTGGCATAAAATGCATATCGACGAAAGAAATTACTGTTAGCTGTCTATATTCTATACATCCGAGGTTTCAACTATATTATTATTAGATTAATTAAAAACAATTAGATTTATTGTCGTAATTAGTAAGATACACAAATCTCATTGTTACAAAAAATAATGAGAAAAATATACTAGTTTGATCTTTGTTTCCTTTTTGTTTTGCTTTTTTAAAGTTAACTATTACATGTGGGTGGATGAAACAGTATGCCCCGATGTATATCTCGGCTACGGGGAATATTTTTTTTGGCTATTTTTGTTGGAGTTGGAGATGGCCAAGAAGAGTAATAGATGAATTAAAAAAACATGAACAGCTTATTCCAATGAGAAACTATCAAAATTTGGACAAAAATTATGCTTGTAAGCTTGATTGGCGACAGCAGACGTAATGATGTGAGTGAGATAAAAAAAAGTTATCACAATGACAATACATCAATCGATAGTAGTGTCAAATTTGAGGACGTTTCATTTTTCTAAAAAACATTAACTTTTTTCTCAAAATTAAGCTTGAGATTTGAGTTAGAGACAGCCAAAAGTACCTCTTGATTGGGTGTAAATGTAATTACACATTTCAAGTTTATCTCAAAACATTTAAAGACTGACTTTTTTTTTTTTCTTTTTTTGGTGTAATCACTCATTTCAAAGTTCAAAGTTCAAACTATGAACTTGTGATCAATCACTAGTTTCTCTTTTTGGCTGAAACCATTATATAACCCCATAGCTCAACTTTTTCATCGGAAGTCGAATAGCAAGGTCTTGTTGTTAGTTTTTGTGTTTGTTTTTTACATAACAATTTTTTGGATTACATAATTATGTTTTTTTATGCGAACCGCTTGACCAAAAGTGGAGATAAGAAGGCTAGAGGGCGAGGCAGTAACTCTGAGCCAAAGTTTGGAGTTGGACCCGCGATAAGATCAAAGAGTGGACCCCACCCAGTTGCTGCCTCGTTCCTTTCAAATTTCACCCACTTGTCGAATTCTTTCTCACTCTGCCTCTCTCTTCTCTCTTCTTTTCTTTTTCTTTTTCTTTGTTTTCATTTAATCTTTTTTTTTCAATAATTGTTTCATTTAATCTGTTGTTTGGTTGGACGTGCTTTTCTGCATATAAAAGGACAACCAGAAGTTGGACGTAGGGTCGTTCCAAACATGCTCGTCATTTTTTTTTATCCTTTCTACCGATTATATTTATATTAATAGCTTGTTTTGAAAGGAATATATTTAACAGATTGTTGGGTATTCCTCTCAAACGAGTCGAAAAATAGCCATTTAATAATGGGTAATTAAGCTAAGTAGCCTCCTGAAAATAGTCAGTTTATTTTTAACCAACGTTCTGTAAATAAATGGTAAATAGTCAGGAGGATTTATTTACAACAAAAATTGGCCGAGACTACCCTTCCATTTTCCCGCCCACTGTCTTCCGGGTCATTAATACGTGATCAGCTGTAATATTTGGATATTAATGCACGCGAAAATCGAGGAGTAATTAAAACCATCAGCTGCGTTCACATTAACACCAACCGCTCAAAAATATTGTTTTCAAAAAAAAAAAAAGATGCCCAAAAATCGCAGAGAAGAAACTGCTCAAATTTGAACCGGAAAAAAGATTCAACACCTTTATTTGCAATCGAAACCGAAACCCAGAGAAGAAATACAGCGACGACGAAGAAGAATGAACACAGGTTAGTAAATAAATCAAAAATACGATTTGTATCGGTCTTGTTTTACTGCTCTTCAGGAAAAAAGAAGAAGAGAGATTTGGCCGCCATCAATGCCGAGCCCGAGCACCCCCCTCCTCTCTCTCTCATCGTCATCGTCTCCTTCATCTCCTTCTCATATCTTCTTTTTCATTCCTTGCGCGCCATCAATGGCCGAGACCGAGCACCACTCACGCGTGTTCCAGCCGAGAAAAAGAGGACAACCACGAGCCGCCGAGGATGCCGGACCGAGAGGAGACACCGGGAAATGACGCGTAGAGCACCGGAGAGTTGATGGCACAGCCATAAATCGTCCTCCTCTCCGCGATCTGCGTCCAAGGTCCCGATCTGCGACACCGCGAAGAACAGTTTTTTTTTTTTTTTTTTTTTTTTTTCCATAGAAAACATATTTACAGTATATCCGTGTAAATAAGAAGCATATTTACAGTATATTCATTGTAAATACACAACATATTAACAGTATATTCATTGTAAATAAGAAGCATATTTACAGTATATTTGAACTGAAAAAAAATTCTGGAAATATTTTTAGCACGAAAATTCTGGAAATTATGAATATATGGAAGACAAAATAATATCAATAAATGAAGAATATATTTACAGAGTTTAACCACGAAAATAGATACTAATTACCTAAAGTCAACGCTAAAAACTTCCAAAAACATAACAATAAATGGGCTATTAATTTTCAAAATCTGCAGGAAATTTCAAATTTCAAATTTGAAAACTTCCCTATTCGGTTTCTGCGAATTAAATAAGGGCAAAAGTGTAAACCTAATTTAATTAATAAACTGCCACGTAAGCAATATGGCTATTTACAGCATATTAACGAAAGGTTGGCCAATTTTAAATTGCTACACTTTCCGTGCCTTAAGCAGCCAATTATTTGTTTAATAATTAACCTTTTATCCGGTTTAGGAAACCGGGAAGTATTTTTTTGAAATTGTTCCAGGCTTTAACATATGTTTGACCGTAGAAGCCTAGAGAATTTCGATGGTTTCCTAACAGTGAGTTTGAGTTCCTTGCGAATATATTAAAATCTCACTTTAATGGCCAACGATGAGCATAGAAATTTAGAAAATCAAATGAAATACTTCTTCTTCGTGCATATTATGCTAATTATAATTAGCATTAGTTGTAAGGAGAGAGACCTTGGATTTTTACTCTAATCTTTAAATTTTTGCACAAACCGAAAATTAAGTGGACCATTACAGAGTTTGATCTTTCCACAATAGCGATGACTAGACATTAACTTCCAACCATCTCCATCGATATATTGTTGGAAAAACATTTGTTATTTGACAATAGTTTGTTTTTCTTTAATTGTTCATTAAAAGACAAAATAATGTGTTGTGAGAGAATGTGTATCTGAAAAAAAAAATACCACATGAAAAAACACTAAGGAACCTAGAGTGTCATTTGTCCCTCTCTCGCGGTTGTTTGTGAAAGCGAGCGCGACATCGGCGACGACGTACCCGTTGGACTCGGGCATAGAGGCTTCAATGGCTCTCTTTGTAGGCTCATTTAAGCATGACATCACGTAAGCATCGTGGCGAGTTCGGCGAAATGGCGCAGTTCGCGGGATCTCTCCATGGCGGTTGTCTTACCAGCAGTCGCGTCATCTGGCATGGTGGATATTATTTAGCGTCTGTTTGTACGAATAGTTGCGTCGTTTAACAAATGATCGTTTGCTCAACGATCGTGTCGTTTACGACTATAACTGTCGTTCAAATTAACAGGTACGACTGTTCGTTATTACAATTCGCGAAAAGGTACAAATTCCTATAAAATTCACACTGGATTTTTGAAATTCGTCACTTAGTTTTCGAACCTATCTCTCCCCCTCTTTGAAATACTTTCGCCAGAACAATTGTTCTTGCCTACATTCGGATTTCACTGCATCTTAGTGCAGTCTGAATTCTAACTTGTCGTAACATGTAGTATTTTTATGTGTGACCTTAAATCATTTTCGACGTACACAAAATAATGATACTATAAAAAAAACGCATCTCATGATTCAGATCCAAACTTCTACAACCAAGAGTTTCACAACATATACTTCTAACGTCATAATGTTATGGTCAATACATGAGTCGGAAACATGTATCCAGTCCTATATATATAGACTATATACCACTAAATATCCAAATTCCCTCTAATTCCATCGTGTTTTTTTTTTTTTTTTTGACCCGAATGTTACAAACAACTCTGTCAGAGAACATGACGTCCTTAAATCAAAAGCCTAAGATCTGCAATACCACCTGAGAAATTCAACAGCTTCTTGGCACTGAAGTTGTGGATTCCGAGTTAATGAAGAAACATAGGACCAGGCATAACATCAAAACATACAAAGACCTCTTTCCAGAATTCGGGATCTAATCTACGCCTATCCAATACATTAGGATATCAAAGCATAATCAACCACAAACAAGCTAGCTAGGTTGACAAAAAAGCCTGAGAGAGAGGTGTTGATGGTGAATCTTAAATTACTAATGTTTCTAATAAACTAGACAAGATTGTTGATGGTGCAAAACATAATGTTTCAATACACCTACATCGATCTAATAAATGAAGCCTAAGCATAAGAACAGCAATCAAGCAGATACTACGTTCATATTTTTCCCCCTTCTTTCCATCGAATTCCGACAGAAATGTTGAAATATCTATGATAAAATATTTACAGATGAACGGAAATTGTTTGCAGATAGCCACTTACAATGAAGTTTGAAAGAGTTTCAAACTTTCTGAAAAGACCTTATTGTTATCCAGTTCACATTAGTATAATTTGACATTTGACTAGGTCAACCAATTCATATTTCCCAACAACTAAACCTGGTCAAGGATATAGCAATCTCCCTCATAGCACTCCAAATGCTACATTTACAAATTTGTAATCAAGTTTTGCTATATAAATTTAAGCTCAGATTGCCCAGATACTGAATACTGATTTAGGCACAAGGCATAGCTGAATCAGCAAAGTCTACAATCATTTTGCAGTTTGAGGTAATATAAAAATAGATGACCAACCTATAATTTCAAAGAGTCACAATTAGGAAAACTGAGTCCAACATTTCTTCATTTTTCAGGAGAGCAAAAGTAGGTAAAAGAACAGTAACAAATATCCAAATCCAATAGATAATAATAATGCCTATCTCTATAACCTGTGTTTCTAAACTATTTCCCTAACCCGGCTATAATCCAAGATAACCAAAGAGAAAATCTAAGGGCTTTTCTTTTCTACTTCTTCACATGTCTTATGATGACGATACCCCATTTTATACAGAACAAACAAACTCTTACTTCTTTGACTCGGTGACCAACGACTTTCCACCGGCGATTGAATCCCCAAATGTACAGACAAACAAACAAAAATTCCAAAAACCCAGAGAAATGACAGTCTAATCTTCTTTCTTTCTTTGTATTGTATGAACTATGAAGAGAGTGACTTAACTTTTGCCTGAATCTAAAAGCTCAGAAGCTTCTCCATCTAGGGCTGGGCATAGGCGGCACAGTCGGCGAGAGAGGAAGCTGAGGAAACCCTAACTGACCAGACGACGGCGAGGTGAGCAAAAGCGGATACGGCGATCTCGGCGAGTTCAAGCACCCGAACGGAATCGGCGGCGACGGAGGCGGCGGCATCTGAAACTGCGCTCCCGGAGCAACCATCGGAGGAATCGGCGCCAGATTGCTCCACCGCGGCGAGAATCCCGATGCGGAGGACGGAAACGAGGCCTGATTCTTCTGAGCGGAATCGGACGCCATGGAGGTGTGGAGATACCTCATGTAAGCCGAGACCGGCGACTCCGCGGCGCCGTGGACCGCCGGAAGAGGCGGAAGCGGAGATAGCGGCGGCGCGGCGCCGGAGGAGGGGCGGGAGAAGGCGTTGGCGACGGCGATGGGCTGAGGCTGAGGCCGGGCGGCGAAGTGAGAGAGCGGCGGAGGACGAATCCGGTGGAGACGTGACGTGGCGGCGGCGGGCCTGAGAAGCGGCGGAGCTCCCGCGGCGGAGGAAGGACGATTGTTGTCGTGCGCTGGGGAGCCGGTGAGCTTCTGGACGACGTCGCGGAAGTCGCTCTTGTTGATGTTGTAGACCGGCGGTTGGTGCTGCGGCGGCGCCGGATTCGGATTCGGAGCGTCGAAGTGCGGCGGCGGCGGCGGAGGAGGCTTCTTGGGGAGAATCGCCGGCGAAGGCGAAGAAGAAGACGATGTTGGCTTGGAAATTTTGTGCGAGAGCTTATTCAGGTGCCTCAGATAATCGTCTCTGCTGTTATTGTTGATGTTGTTGCTGCTTGTATCTCCTCCAACTGAGGGAGAAGATGAAGAAGAAGATTGACTGACCTTTTTATCCATTTCTCTGCTGATTATCCACACTCAGAATCACAATCACAGCTCTGCTATGTTATGTTACGCTCTCTCTTTCAGTAGATCTGTGCCCTCTCTTTTCTTTTCTCCTCTTCCTCTGCGTGCCAGTTAGTCGGCAAGTAGGGACAAATGGAGGACTATATATATAGCAAGTAAAACCCAACCCAAATGCGGTTTTCTAGGTTTTGATAAATAATATAAATATCTTTGTTATTTCGGAAATATATAATTATTTAATGAGTGAATAATAATAAAACGAAGAGATGAAAAAGAAAAAGGTGTGGGAGATGCGAATATGTCTCCGTCTTTTAAAAGAAAAGAAGAGAAGGGAGTGACATGGCATGACCCGTAAAAGAAGGCAACGCATCTCTTTTTTTATTTTCTTTTCTCTCTTCTCTTATTAATCTCAATCTCTTCTCTTCAGTGTCCGCGTTCTGATGTAATTTTGATCGCTTTTGCTTTATTAATAAACAAGATCAATGTAAGTGTGTAACATCAGTGTTATCGACGTCCTAGTCCTCATATTATTATCTTATAATAAAATAATATTATTATTGTCAAATGATGGGGCGAGTAACTCAGTCTCCGAAACACTGTAGACGGTCAAAGGAAGAATGACGTGTACGGTGAGTGGCAGGGATTGTCTTCTGTCTTTTCACTCACTCACATACCCTACTTTTTCTTATGCGGGCTCCATCGATTGGGCCCATTAACGATTCTGTCTCTATCCTCCTAGACCCAAGATACGCCTTTACCACATTATTAAACCTAATTAATAACATGTTTCCGCTTTATCTTGTTTAGTGGTACTCAGTCGAGAGCCGTTACGTGACGCAATAAACTATCGTATCGATCTACCTTCAAGATATTAGAATAATTATCATTTTAATTTTGTAAAAATTAAACTTCAATTATCGTGTTTTTCATTTATATATATAATTGCTTTTAAGTGCCAATACTTTTTAAATTTATGTATTATTGACAGATAAAATTTGAATAATTGTCTCACGAAAAACACTTAAATCCGAGCACGCAGTCTCGAAAATTCCTAATGTCTAGACAAGATTATCTATAAATACACGTGAATCTAGTAAAATAGAGTAAGTAATAGAAGGTGATGAGTGATAGGTGAAATTTATGGTGTGTGTTTGTGCGTGCAAGAATTTGTTTATCACGTAACTGCCCCCATATCGAGCGCAGTGGGTGGTTATTTCATCATCTGCTCAGTATAACTGTCGATGTAAGCGTTTTACTTAAGTTTGAATTTGTTTACACGTGTTTTATTTAGTTTGACTAGTTTTTGACTTATCATCTTCTTTTCTCTTCGAAATTTTGCTTGATAATGTTTGTTCTTAACTTATGAACGGGTCGTCTCTTATCCTTAGTGAGCCTTTGGACCTATTTGGCTCGAGCTCGGTGCTAGATTCTCTATATTCTCGGTGCCTCCGAGCTCATGCTCGGATTGTGCATATTATATGAGTAACATGTATGAATATTGACAGTCTGTTATGCATTTAAAAGTAGATATTTATTTACATTTCAAAATGCAATTTTATTTTGTTTTTTAAAAAGTGCTTCGTATTTTCTTTTTATTTCTGATTTGACCTCATTTTCGCTCGGAAGCTAGAACAAAACATGCTTCAGAAGTATAAATATTGAGTGGGAAATTGTCTGAGCTTATAAAAAATGCTAATAAGAGGTTGTTTTGTAAACATATATATTAGAAAGAAAGACATATATTAGAAAAGAAAGACACCTGTACGAATTATAGCTATTGAATTGAACAATATAAATTATGTTTGATTTTCTGTTTCTTATTAATTAAATGCCTCAAAGGTCAAGAGATTGCAGGGCATTTCCCACAAAGCAACATTTGACCAAGACCCCACCGCTCATCGTCATCTTGCACATAAACTTAATAGATAAATAATTTCGAACTACAAGTTAAATATGCATAATCATGCCTTAAAGTCAATAGTCTACCAAAAAGAGTTAATATAAATTCCTTCTTCCAATTCACATTGTGAAAAATATAAGATCATCTCTATATGATTGGATGAAAGGAATATAAAAAATTAGTCTCCAAAGCAAGTTTATTGGGGAAAATAGGCATCATCATGCTAGTGTCTATGTTTAGTAATAGTGCATTTAACTTTGTTTCAGGTTTTGAAAAATTCAACTTCTTAAACTATTACTCCGTTGAATGATCAGTATGCAATACATGCATAAAAAAAAACAGCACCGAAAAGGTCCAGTTATGTCACCGTAAAAGATCCCACAATAAAAATACCATTTATTATTTGTTTGACCAGATACTATTTACTCATTAGATGTAGGAGTTCTATAAGGATAGCCAGCGATTACTTATTTGATTTCATACTTTCATTCGTACTTCGTCTTTATTTGTTTGTTTCTATATGCTCATGTTTAGTCTTTTTCGACGTGTAAATTTTAAAGGCTGATAAGAAATCGAAATTGTTGTGCGTGATACTGAATTCCTCTGAGCCAGAGGTTTTCAATCTTCCTAAAAATTCCAATTTTTTTGTCTTCCTTTCGTGATATATGTGTATGTATGAGTGTGAGTGTGAGTGTGAGTGTGAGTGTGAGTGTGTGGTCCATATATTGGATCGACAGACTGATTTTTATGAAAATCTGTGTAGGCAGACACTCATTTTTTATGCACATCTATTATGCTTCATCTTTTTTAATTTTATACAATATCCATAGATAGGGAAACACGTGACATTTTCAGGAAGAAAGTTGGACTGAGCCTGCTGAAGAGCACGAAATGAGTCTTGCGAATATGCCTCCGGGTCTTGCTGGGCCTTCGAAAGGTTTAGGCCAGGCCCAATTCGGAATCATTGCTTTTAATATAGGGATATATACGTATATGTATACATATAACTAGATAATTGAACACGTGCAAAGCATGTGTAGTTCAACTTATGGAAAATTGTTTAAAGAATAAATTTTTTCTAAAAAAAATAACGGCTTCTTAAGCAAAATTCCATAAATACCATCAAATTTAGGATTTGATGCTATTTACATAAATTTTTTAAGAAGCGTTATGTTTAGAAATTTTCAATCCGTTAATGAGTTTTCTACCTATCAACATACTCGAAATGGTATTTTTGAAATTTTCTTCAAAAAAGCATTATTTTCGGAATATTGCAATTGGTCCATGAGCAACTGACTTATCGGTGCATATATGTATGTATATAGATGTTAGATATATGAAATTGTATTTTAATGTATTAAAACCGTTTTATGAGTAAAAAAGAATTCTCCCTTTATTTTTTTAATGAGCTCGGGCCTCTTGCCACACTCAGAAGCATATATATGTGATTGAACATTTTTAGTCATTAATAGTATTTTTTATCACTCGAGTCATAATTTTCTAATTTGTATCCATTTGAATAACACATTTTTATGACTTTTGAGTCATTTGTTCAAATTCTCTGTTCCAAATACTGATTTTAGGAGTCGCTCTATCTTCATATAAAAAAATGTTAATCCGTATCCCAATGCTTATTGTAGAATTTAGAGAAAAATAAGAAAGATAATCTATTGAGATAATTTTATTTTTGAATTAATTATGGACCTCGTTTCTCCTATTTTGATAGATATATAAGTGTAAACTAATATCCGAGCTCCTCCTCTATTTAGGTCTGTTTCTCCTATTTTGATAGATATATAAGTGTAAACTAATATTACATAATTATCTAATATTTTGTTAACTTCACGTGCATTTTCTTTATTATAAATGAAATTGTAAACAGAAAAAAAAGAAGCTTAATGAAAGTGTAAAAAAAAGGTAAGTGTTAGGAAGTGGGAATTTATGGGCTCTTTCTCGTGGTGTATGGTTCGTGTAAATTGTCGAGATTCGTGATATTTCGTTCAGTCCATTATCTAATCTTGGGATCAGCTCCTCATATTGAATCGACATAATTACTTGGATTTACATATTAAATTACACGAAGAGAAGAAGGACGTTTTATCCAGTTTCTCATGCCTATTTGAGATGAATTTCAAGTTCTACCAGATAGGCTTAAGTATCGAGTAGATGAGAAAATGCGTATAAAACATGTTTTTCTCTGTAGTTGCAGTTCCTCGAAGCCTCAAAAATCAACACTAGACTCAAACAAAGATTGGTTACGATGCGTTCAACTTTTGTAAACAAAATGTTCATTGGAAGGTGTAATGTCCCGAATTGTTCAACATTACAATCATCTTATCAATCCCCTCTTTGAAAAACTTGCAATGTTGATTTTCGAGTCACATACAATATTTTTTTGTTCACATACAATATTTTTTTCCCTACAAAGATTGGTTGTAATGAAACAATCTTTATTGAAAAAAACCATAAAAATGACATGAAGTCTACCACTTAACAAGGGCAGTTAATACAATTTTTTCTTGAGTTTTGGAAAAACGACATAGTTTAAAAAATCAATAAAATCTCTAAAACGACATCAAGATTGTTTAATAAAACAGGTTTTGGACATATTTGCCCTATTTATTTTAGAAGAATTTGTTGTAACTAGTTAATCATCTAACTTCTTTTAAGATTCTAAGCCGAAGTAGATTAAATTAACTAAAACAATTTATTGAATTTATTTCGGCCAGAGTGAAGTAAATTTAATGAACTAAAACAATGAATTTAATATATTTCATCCTGTTGAGTTGTTCTTTTTTAATAAAATAAAATTTTAGCTATTTTTCAAAATGTTTGGGAAATTTTAGCTGTTGAGTTGTTTCTATCCATTTACATATAACCTTACACTATAATAATCATTAATTTAATAGGATGAGGTATATACGTTTATGGCTAATATATTAGACAACTGTGTATAAATCCCAAAGATGTAGCTAGTGTTTTCTTAAAAAGCGAAGATTAAACATAGAATGAGGTATATACGTTTATGGCTAATATATTAGACAACTGTGTATAAATCCCAAAGATGTAGCTAGTGTTTTCTTAAAAAGCGAAGATTAAACAAAATATGTAAACGTGAAAAAGATGAAAAGGAAATATAGCCTAAAACATGATAAGATAATGTCGCCTGAGATAATAATAATAATAGTGTACGGTTTATAACATCATGATTCGAAGATTAAAAATAAGTGGCACTAATTGATGGAAATGGAAATGTGGAATTACGTACCTGGATGAGATCATTTCAAAAAATTCTTTTAGAACTTGAAAATATCTTGCTTTCTATGTATTTTCTACTGTTAGAAATATTACGGAAATAATATTTGATTTTTCGGAAAAATAAACTAACTTGCTGGAAGAAATAAATAAAAATAATTTTATGATAGAATTTAAATAAAAATAAGAAGAAGAACAACAACAACAACAGAACAATAAGAACGGAAATAAGATAAAAGAAAAAGGAGGAATGCATATGCCTGTTCGACGGTTTTTTTAAAGTAATATTGTTCTCCCATTAATGATGGAAACAACAAGCAATTAACCTCTCAAGATACAACGGCGGAGTGAAAAGAGTTTTACATCTATAGAACTTCTCCGGCGAATGAAGACTCAAACAGAACCAACCACCGACTACCAAAAAAAAAAAAAACAATTTCGGGAGAGAAAGATTGGGAAAAGGTCTCAGAATGTTCGAATGAGAGCTAAAGGCCTCATTATATAGCCAAGGTCTCGGAGTGGTTACACGATTTAATCCACACAAAAAACATCCAGTCATAATGATCATTTAATACATCAATGCATTTTAATTTGCTATTAACAGCTATTCAAAAGTTTATGAACGTTTTTATTCGTTTGCAAAATCGCTGCATTAAATGCACGGTAACACCATTCCATAAAATAATTTTCAACACAGCAAAAGAATTATTTGTGAAATTAAAACTTTCAAAAGTAATTTTTCAATAAAAAAAATAAAGATTACCCCAAACAACTAGGGATGGATATTTTTCTAGTTACCCGTTATCCGACCTGGTACCCGGTTTAAACGGGCCGGGTAAGACCCATTATTATCAGGTAAATGGGTAAGACCCGTTAATATTTTAGCAGGTCCGGGTCAAAAGAACGGAATAGGTGGATCCAGACTCGTCTACCCGGTACCCGGCCCGTTAACACTAATACACTAATACATGCAATCTTGCAGCTAATATGTGATTGAACATTTTTAGTCATTAATAGTATTTTTTATCACTCGAGTCATAATTTTCTAATTTGTATCCATTTGAATAACACATTTTTATGACTTGTGAGTCATTTGTTCAAATTCTCTGTTCCTAATACTGCTTTTAGGAGTCGCTCTATCTTCATATAAAAAAATGTTAATCCGTATCCCAGTGCTTATTGTAGAATTTAGAGAAAAATAAGAAAGATGATCTATTGAGATAATTTTATTTTTGAATTAATTATGGACCTCGTTTCTCCTATTTTGATAGGTATATAAGTGTAAACTAGATACATGATAAATGTGATAAATTTTCCTATAAATATAGATAATAATAACTACATTTAGGTAATACACTTAATAAACATGAAGAAAATAAATGTAACACTAGTTCCATGATGAGACAAATTCCAAAGAAGAAAGTATTCCTAAGACAATAAGCTACGAATTGAATTTTTACACCCCCACTCAAGTTTGATGGTAGATATTGATGAAATCAAACTTGTTGCACAAATCATATAAGCTCGTTTAAAAATGTTTGGTGAAGATGTCAGCAATTTGTTATTGATCTCAATATTTTTAGTTCGATCATGTTGGATGGGATTCTTGGAGATACTCAGGGAAACTTGATAATCGTACAGTAACGCGATGGGGATATTGATTTCAATGTTTAGATCATTTAGTAATCTAATTCATCACAGTCCTTCACATATGATGCTAGCAAAAGATTGCATCTTTTCTTATATGCTGCTTCAAACTACCATATGTGAACACATTTATTTCCCGACTTTGTCCCTTTTATGCCTAAAGCTACTTTTATGTATAAAATGATATAGATGTTTGCTCCTATGTTGATCTCAGATGGAGTTTTCATGATTCGACTTACCATGCTCACTACGAATCTTATGTCAGGCGGGTGTGAGTGAGTTAGATTCGCTTTCCAACTAGTTATTGGTATCTTTCTTTGTTCACAGAGACCTCGAATCGTTCGAGGGGGGAATTTTGATGAGTATCAACGAGTTTTTTTTATTAAGTTCTTGGTGTATATCCTTTGACAGGTAGTGATATCCTTTTGAGGTTAAGCTACAACCATTCCAATGAAATATCTCAAGTTTTCAAGAGGATTAACTTCAAACTCTAACAATAGCATCATTTTAAGATTTTCTATACCATCAAAGTCACCATTTTTCTATGAAGATATCATTAACATGTATGCTCAAAGTGTTGTGCTTTTGGATGGCTTAGAGTTTAGGGTTTGAAGAGTTTCATGCATGGAGATTGAAATCACCAGCTCGTATTTTTTTTTTTGTTAGGTAGTATTGTAGGGAATATTGCACAAGGAATGGTATTATAGTAATGAACTAAATATTACTATTAAACGAAAATATAAAGTCATAATCAATGATAGAAAAAATTAGTTGCAAACCTTTATAAGCAACAATATTCAACTTATCCATAACACTCTGCGTTAATTGAGATTATATATCTACATCTGATGTGAAAAAGATATAAGTCTCGGGTGAAGCGCTTAAACTGGTCAGGGATTAGTCTATACCCGGGTAGCTAGACATGAAATCACATATGTAACTCATTGTAGATTGGATCTGACAAGTGGGAGCATTCTGTATAGGGTACCATTTATGGTTAAGTACATCGTTTAAGCGATCGTTACGATGTGACGTATCATAATCACAAATGATGGTCATAGTATGCATCAACCTAAATCTTGAGGTGTTCTTGGAAAATCAAGGTTATATACTCGGCTCTTTGATTAATTTGTTTACATCTATAATGATGCTTATATACTTATGTTTTGGGAGACCGGGGTCTTAACAGTGATTGAAGGAAAACATCAAAAGTTGAATCCAGCTCTTAATAAAAAGAGTCAATATTCACTCACCTGATAGCTGAATCCAGAATCGATCGATTGTTGACATCTTTGTGATATGAACATCAAATGAATCTTTCGCTAGTGTATCAGTGGTATAATGGTATATTTGACCCTCAGGGTAGATATTTACGTACTGACTATATCAATGAACACTCATCTTTAAGGATCAAATGAATATAATTCTGATAACTTCGAGAGGTTCAGTCGTGAGATTTTAGTGGAATATCACCAATATTTGATAAAGCAAAAGAAGCGAGGTAACAATGTCTAAGCTTCCACTCGTGTTCATCTAGCTTTGAGTAATTAGGTCCATAGTCCCCGAGTTAGCTCTGGTAAAATGAGTTAGAATACTCTTTTAGTAAATATGTGAATTTAACTACCCACTCACTACTGCAATTTGGTTGCAATATCTTCCACATTCGTAATAAAGAACTTTACGAATAAGTTATTAATTGTTAAGTAATTTCGGAATATCACTCATATTTACATAGGCCCGAAAAGGGCAATTTAAATCAGACTACAAGGTCCAATGAGACTTGTGGTAGGCGTGTACATCAATGTACATGACCCTTGAATTTGTTTGATCAAAGCCCAATTGGACTAAGGCTTTTCTCAAATAGAAAATAAAGATTATACATTAAATATGATCCGATTTCGTGAATATTTAATATAGTAAATATTTATTAGAGTATCACAGAGATATTCTCTACTATTCTAATTATAGACTAGTATATTTTATAGTGAGGAAAAAATAATATATTAATTATATTATTTAATGAGATATCATTGAGATATTCTATATTATTCAGTACCCTGAATAATATATTCTAATATGATAAGTAAATAAATGATAGATATGATATGAATATTTTATTTATTTAAGTATCTTGGAGATTTTGATTTATTATATTCATATAATAAATATCTCATATTAATTAGAATAAGATCAAATCAAATCAGAAAAGTACATATTCTATTTGGCTAAGCTAGAATGCGCTATAAAGGGCTTGGGGTGCGGAAAAATTTCCCAACTCAGTGCATTCCTCACTTGGAATTATCACTTCTCCCTATCCTATTGGTGTGGTCGAATTTTTCTCTCTCCTGGCTTGAGAAAATTCGTCCATGCCTCTTTTCAAAGATTGAAAGAATTATTCTGACACCTCGTTGGAATAATTAGTGATAAAGAGTTTTCCCACGCTTTGGTTCTATCTCGTTAGGAGAAACGGATTGGAAGACTTGGTGTTGATCCAACACGAAGAACGCGAGGAACCCGAAGGACACAAAGAATGCGAGGAACACGAAGATTCTCCATCGGCGTAGAAAATCAAATAGCAGGAAATCAAGTAAGTGATGTTTTTTTTTATCTCGTTACGTCTTAAGGTTGTTTTGTTAGCAGCACCTTCATCTAGATTTGTTAGTTTTACCCGAGAGCTAAAACGACTACTAGAGTTAAACCCAAAAGTGTTTTTTGAATTAAAATTGTTTTGAATTCATCTTTCCGCATTAAATACAAAAATGTTACGATTTTTTCAGGTAATTTTTCCGTTACGAGCTTCATGAACTCTTACCAAAAGTTTTAAGAGAATTTTTGTAAAGATATAAAGAAAATCACCAACAAAAATTACTCCTTACGGGTTAATTACGGTTCCCATATATCGAACAAAAATGATCGTTTTGATACTTCTTAATGGGTAACCAATCTCTTTACCCTAAAATATTCTCACAAATGCGTTATAGAAAAATACACGAACAATCTTAATCTTTAACGTAAACAATAATTACTATGATACTCAAAATTATTGAACAACAACATATTTAATTTTTGGGCAATCAAAATCAACAGAATACCATAAGAGGATTTCAGATTACATACCTTTTGGCTGAACTACAAATTATCCCCGCTCCTAGCATTCCGAATCTCCTTGCTTCTTGCGCCAGGCTTCCAGTATTCTTCAGATCTTTTGGTTGCTCCTTGCTCCTTTGGATCTTTGGATCTTCATGTTCTATGATTCCTCGGCTACTTCTTGCTCTAGGATCGTCGATTCTTTGGTTGTTCGGGCTGATCGATACTGTAGTCTTCAAAGATGTTATCTCCGGAAGGATAGAGACTAAGGTGTTGACCAACCCTTTACTCACTAATAGAACGAACGAGGTGTTCGAACTATTTTTTCGTTTCTAGGATTTGAACTTGAGAAATTACGAGGAAATGGAAAGAAAAAACATTCGACCACAATCAAAGGGAGGATGTGTGCCGATTTTTTCTACTCCTTTTAGAGTTGGAATTGCTTCTATTTATTGCGTTTTCAGATAATCAAATCTCTAACCGAATCTCATATTAGATAAGTATTTATTTAGGAATAAAATATTTAATAAATAATATATTTGTCTCCTGAACTATAACATTTGTTACAATGTGCCCTCGTAATATAGTAACTCGATTTTTACACCTCAATATCATATGATGTGTGTCAGTGTAGTGTCAAATGGGGTTTGGGCGGTACCCCTGCGGAGCTAAAGGACTTTCTAGCGGATCATGGACCAGAACATCGGAGAGATTAAAGCAAATGCTGCCGAGGAATTGCTCATGAGGCAAGTCCGCACTGAGATCTCTAGCGTCGCGCTATTGGTCTAGCCTGTTGTGGCCGAGCGTGAAGACCTACTGCCACTCCGGCGAGTCCGGCGCCGCCGCGGCAGCCATCACCGCCAGATTGGATTTTTTGAAGTGGTTCGAGATCCGTATCACCACCGGCGCCGACATCACCGCAGCCATCTCGTAGGGGCTCTTGCTCGGAGAGATTCTGCGAGCCTTGCCGATCTTGATGAACAAGTACTACACCGGCTCCACCAGATCGAAAGGCCGAGTCCTCTCCGTCATCAACGCGGCGGCGACATATCGTCTCTAAATCATTCCGACGAGAGAAACTAATTTGGGGCAATTTTTATGGTTCTGAAAAACTAATTTGGGGTTGGAATTTAATTGTTTATGTAAAACAATGAGAGTTTGGAAAGAAAAGATTTGGGTTTGAATTGGCTGAGTGTTGAAGAAGAAGAAGAAGGAGACTGTGGCGGATCCAAACTCGGAAGGAGGGGGGGGCCAAAACTGAATTTAGGCTGAAAAAAAAAAAAAATTTAAGCCCAAATTTTTTGGAGGGGGGGGGGGGGGGGGGGCGCTCAGGCCTGTTTTTTTTTTTTTTAATTTTTTTTGTATGTATGTAAACGTAAAATTGCTGAGGTGATGGTGGTGTTTATCTTTATTTTATTTTATTAACGAATATATTGTTTTATTGTGACGTAAGGGTAGTCACGTAATTTAAGTTATTTTGTGTCCCACGTGATAAAAACGTGTATAACTATCTGCCATATTGCTCTTAAAATAGACATAAAAAGTGTAATGACACAAAAAAATGACATTGAGGAACAAACATGTCGATTCTATATTACATGGAGCAAGTTGTATGAGTGCTGTAAGTTTTTTGGCCGCCTACCTCATATGGCCATCTTGAATTTTTTATTTTCAGCTTGCCCAATAAAAAAATAAATTATATTGTTATTTCTACCATGAATAATTATTTATACTATAATTAATTCGCCAAAAACTATTTTACGAATTAAAAACATTTTTACGATTAAAATGTGACTGTGAGTATGAGATCATTTATCTAATTATTACAAGCATCTCTATCCATATTATCATAGTTATCTTGGGGACTATGGACCTAGTAACTTAAGCTCTTAGGAATCCGAATAAACAGACGACATCTCTATTTTCTCTTATTCATTCGATTTGTCAATCTCAGCGTCACACCACAAGATGAACCGAGACTGCACTCTTCTTATTACTAGAATTATATTTTACTCGATGTTTATGAGCATCCATTGATATAGTCACTACATGATCTTCCAGGTTCAACCCGTAATGAGAAAGGTCAATAATTACCGTTATACCCTCCTCGTTACATATAAGCCTTAAGGACTGTTGCTTCCCTAGCGAAAGTCTCGACAATTTATCGGTTCTAAAATCAAAACTTAGGTGAGTGAACATTGACTCTCTTTCATGAAACTAGATTTTGTATATGTGAATCACATTCCACTCATATCATATCCCGAATTTTCAACACATAAGTATTTAGGCGTCTGTGTAGCCATGAACGAATGAGTCAAAGAACTCGTTAATACAACTTAAAAATATGTGACTACTTCATGATTTGAGTTATGTGTCGTAACAGTTACTTAAACGAGCATTTAATCTAAATTTAGCTTGATAGTATGCACCAATGTTATAGAATACTCTCGCTGAGTCTCAGTGATGAGCATTTCCATACATGAAAGCGTTTTTCCATGCAATAAAGCTGTTTGCAATACTGATAACGACAACAAAACGTCTGCGGTCTGACATATATTCGTCGCGTTGTCAAGTTGAAGTATTCTCAACTCGCGCTGTCAACTCAAATTTGCATAAAATTCCTGAATTTTCATTTCTCTTACCTGCATGCATATTGATTATGTAATAAAAACAAAAATAATTTAACGCCCGAGTTAATATATATTTCGCCACGATTATTAGTATACCCTGACCCTGTGAAGATGACACACACAAACGCTAAAAGACAAACACGATTATTTCGCGCAATCATGTTAATCAGCAATTATTCGGAAGCCCCAGCGCTCTTAGATCATCTCTCTCTCTCTCTCTCTCTCTCTCTCTCTCTCTCTCTCTCTCTCGCGCGCGCGCACGTAACTTCTTCATATGGATCAAAACAAGAGCAGCGAGAAATCTATCATACGATGCAAAGGTCTCTTTAATTTCCTTCGCCTATATCATATACTTTCTTAATTATTAATTTAAAAAAATTGGGTGGCGTGAATTTATCAGCGGCGATATGTAGAAACCCAGGAGAGGCACTAGTGATTGAGGAGATAGAAGTGGACCCACCTCACGCATGGGAAGTCAGGATCAAAATCCTCTGCACTACGCTCTGTCACACCGATCTTGGCGTCTGGAAATTAAAACATGTAATCAATCATTTATGAATTCAATAATTAATATCATCCATATCGTTGATATTATGTGTTAATAATTAAATTCCACAGGGACCTGTTTCAGTTTTCCCAAGAATCCTCGGTCACGAAGCTGTTGGGTACGTAACGTATATATATATATATATATATATATATATATATATATATATATATATATATATATATATATATGTATATCATAATTCATTTAAAATTATTATGATGATCAATAATATATATATAGTGAGGTTGAGAGCGTGGGAGAGAATGTGGAAGAGGTGAGAGAAGGGGACATAGTGGTGCCGGTTTTTCAGCCGAACTGCGAGGAATGCAGAGACTGCAAGTCGAAGAAGAGCAACGCTTGCTCTGCGTTTGGTGGGAACGTTTCGGCGGACATGCCTAGGGACGGGACGAGCAGGTTTCGGGACGGAAACGGCCGAGTGGTTCACCACTTCTTGGGCGTTTCGAGCTTCTCCGAATACACCGTTGTCGACGTCACTCACGTCGTCAATATCGCATCTCGTATCCCCGTCGACAAGGCTTGCCTTCTCGGCTGCGGTGTTTCCACCGGTAAACCCCGACTTTTTCATTTTAAAAAAACTAAATAAATAATTAAATCTTTACCCAATTCCTCCGGTCTAAAATGTTTTTTATTATTTTTTTTTCAGGATTTATTAAACTGGTGTGAAACAGTCGTGTGTTTTTTTTTTATAAGTTTAAGACATTTAAACCTAAGAACTTAATCTAGCATGCTGATTGATAATAGAGACTATATATATAAACACTTTTCTCTGATTGCCAGGTCTTAATTTTTTTTTTTTAAACCAAAGTCTTTTTTTTTCATACCTTGACATTGGAGACTATTTTTGGACTGGACAATATGATTAAGAATAAACTATATTAAATATTAAATAATTAAATGATTACGTTAGTTAAATTATAACTCAATTATCCAAATATTAAAAATATAGTTCAATTATTTATGGAGTCACGGTATATGTAAATTATATTAGTTTTTTTAATTTTTTTTAATTTTTTTGTAATACTGGTCAATGGCGGACTTAGAATTCTTTTTTAGGGAGCCCAAAAAATAATTGGCTGTAAAGAAATAAAAAATAATTTGGCTGACTCAAACAAACATGAACCGTACGCTTGCGTATTCGTCCATAGGCCAAATTGGATATGTAATTATTGGAATAATTGTTGGAGACTCAAATGGTGAATATGCAATGCAAGCATGATAACTTATATCATGTTCTATATCTCCATGATCAAGGCACTGGATTGTGAATCCACCATACGCGGGTTCAATTCCCATCGTTCGCCCGGGACCATGGGACTATTATAAATTAGTAATCATATGCATAAATCTCTATATGATTAAAAATTATTTAATTCTGAATAATAATAATAATAATAATAATATTGTGGAAATGTATCTTTCTTTTTTTTTTCTTTTTTTTTTTTTTAAATTTATCGAAATTGTGGAAAGGTATCGGAGCGGCGTGGAAGGTAGCTGATGTGGAAAAAGGGTCAACTGTTGCCATCTTTGGACTCGGAACCGTTGGACTTGCGGTATTATTATTATAGTTGGGTTTTTATTTTGTTTTATATGATAGTAGTTAGTTAGCAGAAAAGTAGGTGATATTCAATCATTTTCAATATTTTTGTTAACATAAAAAAATTGATATTCAGTCCTTTTTTTTATTCAGTCCTTTTAATTTTTTTTGTTTACACAAAGAATTGATATTCAGTCCTTGTTTTATTTATTTAGTCTAATAGTATATATATATATTTTATACTAGTCTAATATAATTAGAAACTGGTCCTTCAAAAAACCATTATAAACTATAATTAACATACTATTTTATCAGGTTGCTGAGGGAGCGAAGCTTCGTGGAGCTTCAAAGATTATTGGTGTTGATTTAAACCCCGATAAGTTTGACTTGGGTAATTTTTGTAGAGTAAAATATACATTAATATTGCTTGGTTTAATTTAATTTAATTTTTCAAATTATTTGACAGGCAAGAAATTCGGGATCACTGATTTCGTTAACCCAGCAGCCACAGCTGGTGGCAAGTCAGTGAGCGAGGTTGGTATACTTTATTTATTTATAAATTCATACTGAATAAAATCCTTTATTATAAAATTGATTAGGTATTTGTGTTGGTTATTTGAAAAGGTCATCAGAGATTTAACTAATGGAGGCGCTGATTATTGCTTTGAGTGTATTGGCTTGGCATCTTTGATGCAAGAGGCCTTGAGTTCTTGCAGAGAGGTCTCTTTCTTATTATATTCTTTTATTTTAACACAAGTTTGTTTTTGTATACCATTTAATACATACCCAACTTTTCATCCTTTTTATTTTTTTTTATTATAGATGTCTTTATCCGCGAATGAAAAAGCATAACATACCCAACTCGTCGTAACGAACCACACAAAATAGATTATATCCTAAAGAATCTGGTTAATAAAAAAGGCTACACACATTTAATAAGTTGGTATATATTGATAAAGTTATTGGGCAATGATTGGTATAACTACTTATATTTTACAAAAACTCCAAAAAATTCGACGTACCAAATGATATTGTTTAAGAACTATTTGGTGGAATTTAGGGAGCTTTTATTTTTCTTGATCTTTAGAAGAACTTGAAAACGAAATCATGATGAAACAAAAAAGAAAAAGAAAAAAAAGAAGAAGATAAAGAAGTGAAAATTATGAGAAATTGGAAAAATTAGTAGTGTTATAGGTTTAATTGGGGCATTTAGCTAAATATAAATAATTAGTGGGCCAATCACTATAAAATCTCATATATATATATATATATACACACACATATAATGTCAGGGTTGGGGACAAACTGTGATACTGGGCGTGGAAATGAACGGATTGCCGGTGAATGTGAATAGTCATGAAATCCTGAGAGGCAGAACCCTCACCGGCTCATTGTTCGGAGGTGTCAAGCCTAAGACCGACATTCCCATCTTCGCCACCAAATACTTGAACAACGTACGCTTACTTAGTATATGCTAATTAAGGCAGTGTTTTTGTATGTTGAGATTATAAAATGTGGTGATTAGTTACAGTTGGTTATGAGTTATGGTGGCTGTGTGAAACAGGAACTTAATCTGGATGATTTCATAACGCACGAGGTGAGCTTCGAGGATATAAACAAGGCATTTGATTTGTTAGTTGAAGGAAAAAGCCTGCGGTGCATTATTTGGATGAACAAATGTTAGAATCCGAATGACATTGTCTCAAGCTGTCTCATTTGTTTATGTCATTTTATTTTGATATTGCATTTTTTTTTCAAGTGTTGAATATAAATTTTATTTTTCGAAATTATCGCTTCTAAGTAAAAGCCTTCAATCTTTGTGCTCAAATGAATAGATTGTATCATCGACGTCCTTGTACAATAGTTAATCACGAGTATTTTAAGAACGTATTTTTTTTTTAAAAAAAAGCTCTACATGTGATTTGTGGCCGGAAGGTTCGGTCGGAGTTCAAATTTGAGCGGACCATCTATTGAAATCTTCGGATATAAACGGAATTTTTGTGCTCGAAACATTTGAATTACGATGGATCGAATGATACCACGATGAGTTGCGGAATTCCCGCTGATGAATTGGACGAACGCCACAAGAACTTCGAGTACAAATTCTTGATAAGTTCAAGAGTTAAGAGAATCTTCTCTAATCTCACAAACACATTTTTATATAAAAAAAAAATTAAAATGTCCATACTAGAACTTACACACACTTATAAATTTTTAAAATGTTCATACTAGAACTTACACACACTTATAATACTCTACATGATAACCCCCAGACACAAATCTTATATACTCTAAATCAGTGGTCATAATACCAATTGAATGAAAAACAAATAACCACAAAAAAAAAAAAAAATTAAATGAAAAGAAACCCCCGCCCCAAGAATCTGAAGGCACACGTTCAGCCTCCACCTAAAGTAAATGAAAAGATTAAAGAAAACATCTCAAAAGACAACAAAACAAAAAGAAATAAATAGATTAAAAGAAAATAAAAGTCCACATTTATTGAGTATTGTCCATGTTCTTTAATCTTCACCTTCATTGCCCAACTCTTGGGATGCCTTTGTCAACATGTGCCTATAGCTGCGTCACCCAAATTTGAGCCACAAATTGCAAATGTTGGAATAAGGCCGGAAAAGAAGTTGTTGGACTTGAGTATATCTAACAAAAAATAATGCCAACCTTTGTCCTTCTCCATCGTGTTGTTACATTGAGGTTGACGTTTTGGTTCAGACAACTCTATTGTTCCTAGTGTTGTCTCTAGCATCGCCCAGAACATCTTTCGTCACTTTATGCCAGAAAACGACGTGCTCTCGCTCACAGTTTTTTTATTGTCCTCGTCCTGATGTGCGCCATCTGTCCTGGTGTCTAATCATAGGACATTCTCTTTTCTTGTTTCATCTAAAAGAGAATGTCATACCCTAAGAAAGGGTATCACACTTTACACTCCGAAATCATCTCTTCAAGAGAAAAGAGTGTGCGTTTGGTTCTCTAGGTTTTGGTTCTTTTCCGGCAAAGACAAACCTAGCGTTTTACAGTTGTTGCTGTTATTGTTATACATTGATACACTAAGAGAGTGTAAGAGTGAAAAGTGAGGGGAGCTCAAATCTAGGGGAGCCTAGTTTAGTAACACCATAGATAGCTTGGAGTTAGGAATAATGGAAGGTGATCCTCCATTGTATTCCGTCGTGTACTCATTTATTGTCTAGTGGAGTTACTCTTTTCATCGGGAAACATATCCCCCCATAGTAGGCATTTGAGGCCGAACTCGGTTACCACTCTTGGTGTCATTTACTTGCTTTTATTATCTGTTGCTTGTTATTCTTGCAGTTGTTCTTAACAACACATAACAAGACAGGTTATACAGTAGATCTGAACTTTCACATCGAAAAAAATTATTGGAGCCTTTTCCCCGTTGGCAAAATCAAACACGATTTGAGTCAATTTTAACAGTGGTTTTGAAGAAAAAATGAGAAATCAAACAAGGCATCATCACAATAGCTTCCTATATTGAATTATTGGTGAAAAAGTCTTCGACGACAACGACTTCCAACTTTGAGAGCAAATCATTGTTGGAATCGATCTAGGGTTTAAGAAAATAATTAACGCTTCGGGAAGCGGCGGAATTTTAAAAATTTTCTTTTACAAGTAAAACAGTTTTTACTAACCTAGACAAGTGCAAGTACATGTAATTAAAAACTAATATGAGCTAGAAGTTTACTAACCTTTCTTGAAGCTTGAACTTTGAAGAAGCTTTTGGAAAGTTTGCAACGCTCGTCTCCCCTCGCAGCACGTCTCTCTTTCTTTCCTCGGCACCTCGAGCAACCACGAAAGTTTCTATCACTAAATCACTCGAAATAAAGGAATTAGTGAGTTGACACTTTTAAACACTACGACTTAAGAACGAGTCTTGAAGTCGCAGAGCTAAACACTAGGTCGAGTGAGGACCTAGGTGCCAAAACAAGAAAAATCGAAAATAAACTAGAGAGAGAGAGAGAAGAGGGGCAGCAACCACAAGTTCTAGAGAGAGAAGCTCTCTATCTCTAACTTATGTGGAATGAATGAAAAGTGTGGAATGAGGCTCCTATTTATAGGAGAGGTCTCACCTTCAATAAGTTAGTTTCCTCTTCTATAGAATATCACATATTCATGAGCCTATTTCCCTTTTCCTTCATAGAGGTGCACGTCCAAGACAAAACAAGTAAGCCCTTGGATTTGTTTCCTGATTCATACACGAAAATATATTAATTATGTGCTTAATTGTTAATATTTATTCATACTATTTAAATATTTTCTTTGGTTCTCATTGATAATAATTTTCATTGGAAAATATTTAACTATTGTGTCTTAGTTCTATAAGTATTTAATTTGATACATTTTATTTCGTAGGACTAATTTATGATGGAGGCCAACAAGAGATTCCCTACTCTCCAATTAAGCGTGTGTGGCACACACCCAATTTTCTCTTTCATGTTCCACTGTAGGGTACAAAGCAATATCAAAATGATGGAGGTTCAAATTTGTGCACGTGATGGTATAGAAGCAAAGGCAAATGGAAAATAAAAGTCAATAAATTCAAATCATTGACGTGTGCAAGAAGATGACTCATGCAAGCAGCATCTCTCCATTCTCTCACTGCCGGGTGTACAGCATTCAACATAAAACCAATTACTTTCTGACATGTGGCAGACTTGAGCAAAGGACAATCAAAAGCCATCTTTTCCTTCCTTCGGCGTGTGGATTCGGAATCAGCTTCAAATATTACCCGATTACTTCTGAAATATTCTTTTTATGCGTATAATATTTACTTGCCATTTTATTTTAGTTTCCTTTTATTTTGCCACCTCTAAAACACTATAAATAAGAGGCTTTGGCTTAGTTTTTGGACACCATATATTTTATTCCGAAAATTAGTTAATTATTATAATTTTATTCTCTCATATTTTCTCTAGAATTTTGTGAGAATGAGTTGTGTTCTTGGCTAAGTTTCCATCAAGGCTAAGGGTGATCTCAATTGTGTAAGTTTACCTAACTGACTATGGTTCCACTTGTTGTGCTTGAATGTTTAATTTATTTATGAATCAAACTCTTTTCTCCTCTCATAAAATTATACTCTTTTATTTTTCATATGAATTTAGTCATGTTTGATTTATGTGATTTTTAGAGAGTATCAATTTCTTATAACACTTATTTCATTGCTTTTCTTTTATTACAATTCTGTCGATTCGATATATTGTAAGTTTAGGGATTGCCTATGAAATTTGTGAAAAGAATATTATTGTGTTAGACTAATTCTTTACTGCGTTATAATCACTTTGATATATCGTCGTTTTGGTTTAGTCAACGAGATTTCATTCACGGTTTTAATTGGAAGAGTTTGTTCTTAAATTAATACATGAGTTTTTTGGTTGATCTTAATGTTGATTTTCCGATTACTTGTTTGGGATGTGAAACTTGTAATTGAGTTATAAGTGTGGAACCGTATCGGTAATTGGTAAACGGAGCAATTGAGTAACCCGACGTCTTGTGTTTTCCTCTCATTGATTTTATAAACCTTTTAATCTCTAAAACAATCTTCTTCATTTTTATATTTCATTTACCACTTGACGTTTGGTTTTAGTTTTCATTTTCAGTTTTAGCCTCCTCGTGGATACGACTCCGCTTTCTTTGTGCTACCAACGACCGCTTAGCGATTGCACAATTTGGGCGTGATCAAATTTTGGCGCCGTTGCCGGGGAGGTGCGACAATTGAATTCTTGAATTAAACGACAAGAGGTAAATATTTTCTTTCATTTCTTTATTGACTTTTTGTTTTTTTTGTTCTTAAAAAAAAAAAATTAAAGAATAATAATAAAAATCTTCACGGTACTAGTATATTAGTTTTTTTTTACTGCAACCAAATTGTTCTCCAAGTTACTAATCTTAGGCTTTTATTATAGTTAGTTTTGTTAGTAGTTTCCTAATTTCTTTTCACGTTAGTATTCATTTTCATTCCTTTTCTTAGTTGACTTCTAATAATCTTTTATTTCTTTTTCCCTTTTAGTTTTATTCGTAGAATCTTCCTTTTATTTTAGTTAGATTTAGTTTTACTAACTTTAGTAATTTCTTTTAGACTCTTTTTACTAGGTTTTCAAAAATAAAAATAAAAAAAAACACTAAAAATTGACGGGTATATGCGTAGTGTGTGGTGGAAAATATTGAGATTTGTTCTGTCTAGAAAGACTGGTTGTTAAATAAGGTTTGCTTTGCAATCTCCTCCAAGCTAGCCTGGGAACCTCGGGGAGTTCTGTCTAGAAAGGCTTGGGTCTAAAGTGGGATCATAGTAACCTTTCCAGTTGGCCTGGGAACATTCTTAGTGCCCATTCATACTACTACATATTTATCCTCAAACAAAAAAAAATTAAAAAAAAAGAGAGAAGTGAATGACCCAATTTAGAGACGAACTAGGTCGTTTTGCCAAGAAACCCAACGAAGACCTTGATCATATTCAAGAAACACCTAAGTCTCTGTATCTCTCGTCAACTTCCACTTCTTCTTCTTCCCATCCATCTTCTCCAATCTCATTGCCAAACAATTTCTTCAACCCAATGGCACACATAGAGGACAATCATGTCAAAACCCTTAACGAGTACTTGCATCCGGCGCGAACAGCAGTCCCATCATGCATCATCTTCAATCCTAACGCGCCAAATCACGAGTTCAAGCCTGGCATGATCCAACTTCTGCCAACCTTTCATGGGCTAGAAAACGAGAATCCATATGTGCATGTTCGAGAATTCGAGGAGGCAGTGGCAACTTTCTATAGCCGCCCAGATGTCGCTAGCATCATGAGGTTGAAATTCTTCCCATTTTCCCTCAAGGACAAAGCGAAGAGCTGGTTATACTCTCTAAGACCAAAGTCTATTGGAACATGGGAGGAGATGACTACGTTGTTTTTCAACAAGTTTTTCCCCAACCATAAGACTAACGGTCTAAAGCGACAGATCTCAATGTTTAACCAGAAAGCCGATGAATCACTTCGCCAGGCTTGGGATAGATTTAAAGATCTGTTGAATATGTGCCCACACCATGGCTTTGAGAGTTGGCGCCTCGTGAGTTACTTCTATGATGGTCTTACTGGTGATGAACGCAAGTCAATCCAGTCTATGTGCAATGGACAATTCTTGAACAAAGATCCCGATGAAGCGATTGAGTACCTCAACGAGCTAGCTGAAATGACTGACGCTTGGACCGAGCCAAATCCCACTGAAAGCACTAATAGGTCCCGACCAGTTGGAGTATACCAATTAAAGGAGGAGGACAACCTTAAAGCCCAAGTTGAGAATTTGACTAGGCAATTGGAGGTCCTCAAGTCCCAAAACGGTAGAGGAATCCATTCGGTCGCACAAGCTGAAGTCCAAAATGCATGCTTTGTCTGTGGAGGCGTGGATCACCAACCTCAGGATTGTGCATCATATGCTGAAATGAGAGGGGTGTACGAGGAGCAATGTAATGCCCTTGGGAATTACAATAAACCTTATTCACCCTACTCTGAATCTTACAATCCTGGATGGAGGACCACCCAAATTTCAGTTGGAGGAACAATAACAATGCGCCATCACACGGAAACCAGTGGAAGCCCGACCAACAACAACAACCATCATCACGAGTGTACTCAGCACCTCAACAAGCGCAAGCACCACGAAGGCCCATCGAAGACACCTTGCACGCATTTATAGAGGCTCAAGGGAAAACAAACCAAAGGTTTGAGGCAATGATCACACAAGTGATGGAAGAGAACAAGGAGATCAAAAGCCAGGTCACCAACCTGATAAATACTTTGTCTGTTTCGGAGCGTGGCAAGCTTCCTTCACAAACACAGTCAACCTCGAAGGGTATTCATTTGGCACAAACCTCGGACTCCAAGGTCAAGGAGGTGAATGCCATCACTACTCGAGCTGGTACTGTAGTCGAGCCTCAACCAACAAAATCCACTACTTTCAAAAAGGACAATGGCTCAGAAAAGGAACCCGCAACGATTCAAGTGCAAGCCCCATTTCCACAAGCTCTAAAATCTCAAGGGAAAGCACTAGAGAATCAAGGTGAGATCCTCGAACATCTGCGACAAGTGAAGGTCAATCTTCCTCTGTTGGATGTGATCAAACAAGTTCCGGCTTATGCCAAAGTACTCAAGGATCTATGCACCGTAAAGCGGAGACACCACGTCAAGAAGACTGTGTTCTTAACAGAACAAGTGAGTGCGGTAATTGAGCAGAAAACACCGCCAAAGTACAAAGATCCTGGTTGTCCCACAATCTCATGCTACATTGGGACACAACTTTTTTGGCCAAGCACTACTAGACCTTGGCGCAAGCGTGAATCTCATGCCATACTCGATTTACTTGTGTCTCGGACTTGGGGATATCAAACCTACTTCTGTAGTGCTCCAACTGGCTGATAGATCTGTGAAGAAGCCTCGGGGTATAATAGAGGATGTCTTGGTTCAAATTGATAAATTTTACTACCCCGTGGATTTTCTGATCTTGGATACGCATTCTGTGGTTGACGTCGAGTCAAAAATTCCAATCATCTTGGGAAGGCCTTTTCTTGCAACAGCAAATGCCCTAATCAATTGTAGAAATGGCCTCATGAAGATGACTTTTGGAAACATGACTATGGAGGTTAACATCTTCAACATTTCAAAGCAACCACGGGATGAAGATGAGTCCGCCCACACCTACATGATAGACACACTCGTCGAAGAAACCAATCTTCTCAATGATTTCGAGTTTTTCGATCAAGAGGAGACACACAATGTTTCGGCGACAGTTGAAGACTCGCAAGATCGAAAAACTAAGTTCTGGCAACCACGCCTTGAAGAGCTACCACAAGAAAGAACAAAGCCAAAACCGTCAAATGAAGAGACCCCAAAACTCGAACTCGCTCAACTTCCCGAGGGTCTTAAACATGCATTTTTGGGAGTCGGTGATACTTTCCCTGTTATCATATCGTCTAAACTCAATGCTTCACAAGAGAAACATTTGATTAACACGTTACGTGAGCATAAAGAGGCGTTGGGATGGACGATCGCTGATATCAAAGGTATCAACCCTTTAATTTGCTCCCATCACATTCATCTCGAAGAAGGGGCTATACCAAGACGAGACCCACAACGAAGACTGAATCCCACAATGAAAGAGGTTGTCAAGAAAGAAGTCTTGAAGTTGTTGGATGCTGGTATCATATACCCAGTCTCGGATAGCAAATGGGTTAGCCCAACACAAGTTGTCCCCAAGAAATCAGGAGTCACAGTTGTTGAGAATGAAAAGGGGGCCCTTGTTCCAACAAAGGTCGTGACGGGTTGGCGTATGTGCATTGACTATTGAAAGCTTAACGCTGCTACCCGCAAGGACCACTTTCCACTTCCATTCATCGATCAGATTCTAGAGCGAGTCGCAGGTCATCCTTTCTATTGCTTTCTCGATGGTTATTCAGGCTACTATCAGATAGAGATTGCTTTAGAAGACCAGGATAAGACCACATTCACATGTCCTTTTGGAACATTTGCGTTTCGGCGTATGCCGTTTGGCCTCTGCAATGCCCCTGCCACATTTCAAAGGTGCATGATGAGTATGTTCAGCGACATGATCGAAAAATGTATGGAAGTATTCATGGATGACCTAACCGTCTTTGGAGATTCATTTGATGCATGCATATCCAACCTACGAGCTGTTCTTCAAAGGTGCATCGAGAAAGGTCTTGTGCTCAATTGGGAAAAGTGTCATTTCATGGTTTCATCTGGCATTGTTCTGGGGCACATTGTTTCTGAACGAGGAATTGAGGTTGATCAATCCAAAATTGAGCTCATTTCAAAGTTGCCGCCCCCAAAGACTGTCAAGGACATTCGTTCTTTTCTTGGGCATGCCAGATTCTATCGGAGGTTCATACAAAATTTTTCAACTATATCTCGACCACTATGCAACCTCTTAGAAAAGGAAGCCACGTTTGATTGGACACAACAATGTGAGGACGCATTTCGTACTCTCGTCGCCAAGCTGACTTCTGCCCCCATCATTCAGCCACCTGATTGGAACTTACCATTTGAGATTATGTGTGACGCAAGTAATTTTGCATTGGGGGCCGTTCTAGGTCAAAGGAGGGACGGCAAGCCCTTTGTAGTGTACTATGCAAGCAAGACACTCAATAGTGCCCAAATGAACTACACTACCACTGAAAAAGAATTGCTTGCTGTGGTGTTCGCACTTGAAAAGTTCCGTGCTTACTTGATTGGTTCACCCATCACGATTTTCACAGATCATGCAGCCCTTAAGTACCTTCTTTCCAAAAAGGATGCTAAGGCGCGTCTTATTAGGTGGATCCTTCTGTTGCAGGAATTTGATATAACGATCAAGGACAAGAAAGGAGTTAAGAATGTTGTGGCGGACCATTTGTCTCGGCTTGAGTATAACCACTCCCCCGAGGGTCCAGCCATCAATGACAACTTTCCTGATGAACACCTCTTCTCTGTCACCAAAATGCCATGGTATGCTCATATTGTTAACTATTTGGTGACAAATGAAATCCCATCTGATTGGAGTACACAAGATAAACGCAAGTTTCTGGTTGAAGTTCGGAAGTTCTACTATGATGATCCATATCTCTATAAGTATTGTCCCGACCAGATCATGAGACGATGCATTCCAGATGATGAGGTGTTCAGTGTCTTGAACTTTTGCCATAATGAAGCTTGTGGTGGTCATTTTTCTATGAAGAAGACTGCCGCGAAAATCTTACAGTGTGGCCTTTATTGGCCTACTTTGTTCAAGGACACCGATCGTTATTGTCGTTCATGTGAGAGATGTCAGAAGTTAGGAGCCCTTTCTCGTCGTCACATGATGCCCTTGACCCCAATTCTTGTCATAGAAGTATTTGATTGTTGGGGTATAGACTTCATGGGGCCATTCCCACCATCTTCTGGCTACCTCTACATTTTGCTTGCTGTTGACTACGTCTCAAAATGGGTGGAAGTCGTACCGTGTCGTACCAATGATAACGCACCAGTCATAAAGTTCTTAAAAGAAAATGTGTTATCAAGGTTTGGTACCCCTCGTGCAATCATCAGTGATCAAGGTACTCATTTTTGCAACCGATCTTTCAAGGCATTGATGCAAAAGTATGGGGTAATCCACAAGGTTTCAACGGCCTACCACCCACAGACAAACGGACAAGCTGAACTTGCTAATAGGGAGATCAAACAGATCTTGGAAAAGACGGTCAACCCGGATCGCAAAGATTGGTCTTTACGACTGACTGATGCACTCTGGGCATATCGCACCGCTTACAAGTCCCCCCTCGGGATGTCTCCCTATAGGCTAGTTTATGGAAAGGCTTGTCATCTACCTGTCGAGTTGGAACACAAAGCATATTGGGCCACCAAAGCCCTGAACTTTGATATCGGTGCGGCAAGCATAAACAGAAAGCTCCAATTGGTTGAATTAGAGGAGCTACGAAATGATGCGTACGACAACTCAAGGATTTACAAGGCACGAATGGAAGCGGCTCATGATAAGCAAATATTGAGAAAGAATTTTGAGCCGAATCAGCGAGTTCATCTTTATGACTCTCGTCTGCATCTCCACCCTGGGAAGTTGAGGTCCCGGTGGACTGGCCCATATGTAGTTCAAAGAGTATTTCCCCACGGTGCAGTTGAAATTCAAGATCCAAGTGATGGGAGAACATTCAAAGTCAATGGCCAGCGATTGAAGCACTATATTGAGCGGTTGCCCGAGCCTGAAGAGATCACTCTAATGGCCCCGGTATACCCGTCCGAGTAGTCTTCTTGTACCTCATTGTATCCTTTTGTATTATAATTTTCTTTTCTTTTTATTATTATTTCTCTCTTTTCAGTTATTATTTTGCGCATTCTTAGATATTCACACACATGATGAGCTGTTTCTAGTGTTGGTCGCTGCCCAGGTGTACTCTGATCCTTACTCTTTTCATTTTCTATCTTTTGTGACATTGAGGACACTGTCTGATTTTGGTTGGGGGTGGTTGCTAACTCATTCATGCTTAGAGCTAGTCTTTTGCATTCATGCTTGGATATAGTCTCCGTTTGTGAAAATGTTGATTTTGTCTGAATATGAGATTAATTAGGTTTTTTTGCATCAACTTTTGCTATCTTCATTATTAGGAAATGACTTTCAGAGTTTGTGTGTGTGTTCGTACTAAACACTCGTGGTACCATGGTTTTTGATGCATTTTAGCCGAGATAAACCTTCATGTTTAGGCACAACATTTTCATGAGAGTATGTGAGATGAGAAAACAGCTTGCGAACTTTCATTGATTATTTGAATTGGATTAGTCACTGCTTAGAGCTTCTCTACATGGTTGGTGGTTTGTTTGGATATTTTGTGAGACAATTCTTGATTAGACATGGATACTTGATTCTTAGAGCCAATTTTTCTTCGTTCTTCCTCTCTCTTCCATTCTTCTTTAGTCATTCTCGATGTTCTTTCTCCACCCTCTACTCCGTATAAATCGTCTTCTTTTATTTTATATTTGTTTGTTTCTAAAAAAAAAATAAAAAAAAAAATAAAAAAGAAAAAAAAAAGAGAAAAAAAAAAGAAAAAAAAAGAAAAAAAAGAGCAAAAAAAAAAGAGAAAAAAAAAGAAAAAAAAAAGAAAGAAAAAAAAAAGCAAAAAAAAAAAAAGAAAAAGAAAAAAAAGAAGAAGAAAAAAGTGATGAATTATTCAGTATTTCTTATTCTTCTTTGTAATCTCTCTCTCTCTCTCTCTCTCTCTCTCTCTCTCTCTTATTTTCTTCATAATATCCAATCTTCTCATCTTCTCCATGTCATCTTCTCTTCTTCTTATATTGGCTCTTAGATCACTTGTACATATATCCGTGTTTAGTCTCGAAGAAATCTCAATATTGGATTTGTGGTATGATTGGTGGAAGACTCTTAGCGGTTGATTTTCCTATCTTGTGATCAATTTTAGTTTGCATGTCTGTCCTAAAAATAGCCTCTCCCATATATTGAGTGTCATCTTTCATTTCCGACTTCACAAGAGAGAATCCTAGCCTACACACAAATAAAAAAATCAATACCCGTGAGGATTAGTGAAGTCGAGGCCGACACTTGAGGGTTGTTCAAAGTTGTTTTGTATCAAGCATTGTGGTAAAATGATTGGTTTGAGACGCACACATACACACACTCTGTAGTTATAGCCGAAATAATTTAGATAGCAGATTTTGATGTTTAATAACCTCTTTAGTTGAAATGTTTAGGCAAAGTTGTGAATATTTTCTATGACCTGACTGTTTTTCGCTTGAATTGCTAGAGACTAGCAATAAGCTGGTTGGGGGTTGTGATTCATACACGAAAATATATTAATTATGTGCTTAATTGTTAATATTTATTCATACTATTTAAATATTTTCTTTGGTTCTCATTGATAATAATTTTCATTGGAAAATATTTAACTATTGTGTCTTAGTTCTATAAGTATTTAATTTGATACATTTTATTTCGTAGGACTAATTTATGATGGAGGCCAACAAGAGATTCCCTACTCTCCAATTAAGCGTGTGTGGCACACACCCAATTTTCTCTTTCATGTTCCACTGTAGGGTACAAAGCAATATCAAAATGATGGAGGTTCAAATTTGTGCACGTGATGGTATAGAAGCAAAGGCAAATGGAAAATAAAAGTCAATAAATTCAAATCATTGACGTGTGCAAGAAGATGACTCATGCAAGCAGCATCTCTCCATTCTCTCACTGCCGGGTGTACAGCATTCAACATAAAACCAATTACTTTCTGACATGTGGCAGACTTGAGCAAAGGACAATCAAAAGCCATCTTTTCCTTCCTTCGGCGTGTGGATTCGGAATCAGCTTCAAATATTACCCGATTACTTCTGAAATATTCTTTTTATGCGTATAATATTTACTTGCCATTTTATTTTAGTTTCCTTTTATTTTGCCACCTCTAAAACACTATAAATAAGAGGCTTTGGCTTAGTTTTTGGACACCATATATTTTATTCCGAAAATTAGTTAATTATTATAATTTTATTCTCTCATATTTTCTCTAGAATTTTGTGAGAATGAGTTGTGTTCTTGGCTAAGTTTCCATCAAGGCTAAGGGTGATCTCAATTGTGTAAGTTTACCTAACTGACTATGGTTCCACTTGTTGTGCTTGAATGTTTAATTTATTTATGAATCAAACTCTTTTCTCCTCTCATAAAATTATACTCTTTTATTTTTCATATGAATTTAGTCATGTTTGATTTATGTGATTTTTAGAGAGTATCAATTTCTTATAACACTTATTTCATTGCTTTTCTTTTATTACAATTCTGTCGATTCGATATATTGTAAGTTTAGGGATTGCCTATGAAATTTGTGAAAAGAATATTATTGTGTTAGACTAATTCTTTACTGCGTTATAATCACTTTGATATATCGTCGTTTTGGTTTAGTCAACGAGATTTTATTCACGGTTTTAATTGGAAGAGTTTGTTCTTAAATTAATACATGAGTTTTTTGGTTGATCTTAATGTTGATTTTCCGATTACTTGTTTGGGATGTGAAACTTGTAATTGAGTTATAAGTGTGGAACCGTATCGGTAATTGGTAAACGGAGCAATTGAGTAACCCGACGTCTTGTGTTTTCCTCTCATTGATTTTATAAACCTTTTAATCTCTACAACAATCTTCTTCATTTTTATATTTCATTTACCACTTGACGTTTGGTTTTAGTTTTCATTTTCAGTTTTAGCCTCCTCGTGGATACGACTCCGCTTTCTTTGTGCTACCAACGACCGCTTAGCGATTGCACAATTTGGGCGTGATCATTTCCTCTTTTGTTTGCTTCTCTCTTGACCATATTTGGGCGCCCACATGCTTCCTCTTAGGGGAAATTTGTTTCCTCTTTTTCTTTTGGCAAGTATCATGATACATTTATGCACAAAATATTCTCTCTTCCTATGGGTATAATGGGCGCCTACTTTTCATCTAGAATGAGCTTCTAGAAGCTTCTTCATTTGTTCATGACAACATGAGAAAGGCCCATTAAGAATTTTCAATAAAATTCTTATGAAATGAAATTAATCCACAAGGCCCAATGATCAAGTCATGGCCGAGTGATGCATGTCATCAAATGACCTTGTCAAAAAAATTATTGACATTCATTTCATCATATGTCTCAAAAGACAAAAATACCCTTTTGACAATTTTCGTTCTTGTTTTGACTTAGCTTCAGTTTAACTATTCCTATCGATGTGATTCGTGACAGTGACCTCATGGACCCAAATGAACAAAGCTTGAGCTAAACACTTGGACTCAAAAGTTCACAAACCTTTTCCAAGTTTAGCTTAATGCCAACTGACTCCACTAAAGAGCTGACACTGAAAATCTCTCGGTTCAAATGAATTTATTTTCTACTCAAGAATTCACCTAATTATAATGAGCGGATCCACTGAATATTATCTATGCTACCCTTCATGAATGTCATCAGCTAGTCGAGATTTACTAAATTACCATTTTACCCTTCTAGCTGTTATTTCCTCAACTCCTTTGTCGCTTGTGAATAAGTTAGAAACAATGTATTGACGAGGAGCTAACAAGTCACATTGTTTCATCCAAAAGAGTCAAGACTCAATTTGGACACTGACCAGTTCATTTATTCACACTCCAAGGAACAAAGCATGAGGTGACATACATTGCATTTCAGCAATCTTGTACATGAATTCCATATCTATGAGAACTTCACAAAGTTACTCATGACATTCTCACAACTTAGTACTTCACCAATAGGCCCTGTTCGGAATCACATAGTGAGTCCGAACTCTGACTTTCTCAAATGAGAATACTAAGGTGTGAAATGGCATGTCTCATTTCAGGATTAAGGTAAGCATGATGCAATTCATACATAGTGATTTCGAGACATAAGAGGTTAAATGGTTTGTTCTTATCTTGTCTCTAGAAGTGCACTGGTCAATTCAGTACCTTCGGAAGATACCTAGAAGAACTATAGAGTCTCCAACTCTCAATGCCTCATAACCAGACATCATAGATTCTTCTAACAATCATACTGAGGTCAATAGTCTTTTGACCCTTAGATTGCGAATATATCGTTTTAAACAAACTACGAAGAGTTTGTTCATGCAAATCTACATTTGTCTCTTCGTAAGTTGTTAAGTTTGTTTATGGACTAAAAGACTAAGGTTTTATCATAAAGCTTCAAACAATGAAGATTGAATGAACGTTTCAACTTTATTAATGAATGAATAGGCAAATACAAGCAAGAGTCTTCGTAAGACTATATGACATCAAATGTACATAAAAAGACACTACTACTCTTCTTGTGGGCACCATAGACAACAATCATGTCCCTCACAAACTCGACAAAGTCTTTTATGAACTTCACTAAACTCCATGAGCATGGTTCAGCCGCGCGCCCTTGTTCCACTTGATTGGTAGACCGACAACTTACTCTTTATAAAGTTTAAACCTTTAAGTAGACATTTTAGCCGTTTATGATCATAAAACTCAGTACCCAAACTCAAAATTTGTTTATAACCGTTCAAACCTTGTTTCAAATCATCTATGTCACTTCGCTACAGTCGGTTTGAATTAGAAATTCATCCATGCCATACTTTCTTCTTTTTTATGCTCTTTAAGACCGTAATCATTTATGAAATAGAGGACCGAGTGACTGGAGGATGGGAGAAATAAAAGAGGCTAAAACACCATTCGTTCTTTATCGGAAAACTCTACTCAATCCACGTTTAACCCCGTCTTCTGAGTTAGTTTAATCTACACTCGTTGTCATAAAATCGATTAATGGTGGTTTTCACTGTGGCTTCATTAATTCATGGCCTATTTTCAACTTTCTATGTTTGGTGGTAGTGCAAAATTCATTGTAATAGTTCAATGTCCAATTCAATTGCTTGACATCCGAGAGATGCCAATAATTATGGACTTTCTCGTTTCCCGTCTTTTACCAATTTCATGATGGCATTGTGAACACTGTGAAATAGCTCGAGTTAAGCTCGAGTTGAAAATATTTTCCATCGTGGAGTATCTATTCATGTCATTCATGCGTAAGGAACAACTTTACTACTGAAGGGACATGAAGTTTCCAAAGGCCGTCCCACCATTTTTTTTAGAAATCATTGGATTGTATGGTCCAATTGAGACTTCGTGTTACTTGCCACTCTATATTCAACTTTAATTGAGTATTCTTTGTTTGTTGTGTAGTGCTATGTGAAAAGGTTCTTAGATGCAAATGAATTTCATGGAATTTTAAGTACACATTTATAAGTAACTAAACCACCAAAATTTGAAAATTTACTATATATGGAAAAACTTGAGTTTTAATGTGGCTAGATATCTGGAGAGCCCTTTTATTCACACATACAATCCCCGAAGAAGACTCGCATTCAACTCCTTTATAGAATCTTAAGATTCTCCACCATTGGTACCCCTTGAACAATAGGTTGTTACCGAAATTCAAATTATTTTGGTTTCAGAAGCCTTCTACTCTTGAGTATATTAACCCTCTTTAACAATCCATTCTCCATCTCGCTCATGGTTCAACTATGTCTCTACCACATAACATATCACACAAAATACACAACGCGTAGGAACACTCTTTCTCTTTGAGAATACAAGAGCTCGAGAAATAACTTTCTTTAAGAACATGACTAACCAAAAAATGGGAGCTTTGGATAATCCTCCATGCACTTTTTGCAATGATAGGTTGGTTTAATGATTCAAAAATCCAAAATATTCTAAGTTTTGCCTTCGATTATTTATGACACGTACTTTCTCGTCTCTTTTCTACTTTCCCACCAAAATTTTCTAACAATCGTATGCTACTTCCTCGTCTCTTATGCACAGTCATTTGAGGAAACCTTCGAGTTGTCTCACAAACTCTATCAAGAATGTAGTTAAACATGTCCACTTCTTTTATTTCCTCTGACCATGGGGACATCAAGACAACAATTGCGAAAGACGTGAGTTTGACCCCAAGTTGATCAGGCATCCCTTATACATTCTCTTTCAAGGCCTTCTTTAATAAAAAAATCTCAATCTTATTGGAATT
Source organism: Urtica dioica subsp. dioica (assembly GCF_054948205.1). Classification (NCBI taxonomy): domain Eukaryota; kingdom Viridiplantae; phylum Streptophyta; class Magnoliopsida; order Rosales; family Urticaceae; genus Urtica; species Urtica dioica. Next base: position 39,837,309 of record NC_142762.1, read on the forward strand.
TATTATTTTCCTAAAGGCTCGGGCATAAGTATTGAGGCAATATTTTGCTTTCTCGTAATCCTCCAACTTTGCATTATAAAAATATATGGTTATAGCCTATAATCGACAAGGAAATGTGTGATACATTGACATAGAATTTCAAAATTTTAATACTTTGGAAATGGGCTCGGATACCTTTGGAAAATAGTAAAAGAAACAAGAAAATGGTTTGCGTCCATGGAGGGCTTGACTCGACACTATATGTCCCTTTATAACCCCGTTAAGATTGAAGGAAATGTTCATCTGAGATGACATATTGGATTACAAATTCAACCCACTTGATCAGAAATAACTAGTTCTAAGTAGTTATAGTCCACTATATCCTAAACTTTTGACGTGTCAATGTTCAACGTACCAAAAAAATCGTTGTTGAATTTACCCCTTCGCGCTATTTTGTATGCCCTCGAACCTGATGGAGAAAATATGTGTCTCATACCAAGCGCACGCTGATTCCCTGTAATCATCGAATCCATCGAAATCTTAAGGCGCATCGTGATACCCTTTGATATTGCCTTACAGACCACGTTACATGGACCTAAAGTCTATATTAATCCAGTTGAAGTTCTTGCATTTTGGAATTAGAGAAATCACCGTATCACTGGTAAAAACACCCACATGTTTCTTCTCGCTAAGCATCCGAGGAATATCGTTGTCACTTCTTGACTAGACTCCATAATTTTTGAAAAATAACGGTTCTCAAGTGGATTAGGACTAAAGGTGGACTATTTAACCGATTAAAATTAACCGATCAATTAATTTACAATTAAATCGGTTAAAATAACAGATTGATTAATTTTAGCCTTTCTTTTTTTTTTAATCGAAATTAATCAAGCAGTTAATTTTAACAGGTTACTTCATGGTTAACTGTGACTAACCAACCACTACAAAAAATGTTGAAACCAAATTAGGATCGATTTATAAAAAAAACTACACCGATTAAATCATTAATTATTTTACATGGTTAACGATGAACCATTAATCCCTAAAATAGTTGAAGTTTTTTTTTTTTTTTTTAATTAATTTTCATTCATACATATCATGTACTTGATTACACGATACCTTTAAACTCGGATTAAGAAGAAATATTATAAAGATCAAATAATGAAGACAAAGCTCATTTAAACGTTTAATTGGTTAACCGTTTTGTCCTAATAGTTCGGATTAAGAAGAAATATTATAAAGATCAAATAATGAAGACAAAGCTCATTTAAATGTTTAATTGGTTAACCGTTTTGTCCATCCTAACTATTAGGACGTACAAATATAGTGTAAACTACGAGTCTAAAAAATGTTTATGGCTTAAAGATTGTGGAACATGTAATCAATAATTTTGATCTTAATTGACTATTAGAATAGAAAATAACAACTATCATAGAAACATGTATTTTGTTGTGAAAATTACTTGAACGGCCTCGTTATTAAACATTTTTTGAAATTACCTCGTTTCTCATTCTCATTTTGAGAATGCTTCATCAAAATACCTTATTTTCATAATATATTCCTGTTATTTATAGTTTTATTAGATTTATCTTTTGTCATTTTTACAGTTTCATGTCAATTTTTATTAATTTTTTACTTTTTCATTAAAAATATCAGAAAAATTATCTGAAAATAATATAAAACGAGGCATGTATAGAATGTTTGAAAATTGTAGGTACTCAAAGAATCATCATCTTCAAACGAGTTACCTGTGAAATTTCCCCTATCTTGTTTAAATATATCAGCATTGGCCCATAAGATAAATAAGCCTAATAGATGCCCAACAGGTAAAACCCACTGGCCGCTATTCAGCTAAAACAGCTTAGACGAGCCTTCTTAAAATCAGCAAGCCCAAGTGAGTAAGCTTTCACTAGCAGATTTCCCATTTTACTCTCAGAATAGCTCATCAACATCGCAGTAAAAAAGTGGGAATGTTGCAGATTTACCACAAGCCCTAACACACACGCACAGACACACCTAACGCATCTTGTCAGTCAGTCCAAAAACCAGAACGAACGGCAGATTCTCTCTCTCCTCGCCACCGATTCGAAGCTGAGCTCATCAGATCGGTTCCTCTTTCGCCCATGGCTGAATCGCAAGAGCCCAAGACCCTATCGCTCTCCGAGGTACACCATAATGTTCGCAATCGCCTTCGTTTAATTCTCTGAATTCTAGTTTATCAATAAATTTAGGGTCTCGTAAGACCCATTGTTTGTTCTTCTTCTTCTTACGGTTAAACTGATAGTTGGTGGGTCTATTTCGCACCGACACAAATTTTCAATTAACAAAATTGAACAAAGTTATATTTATTTGAATAGCTTAGAACAATGTTTTTATCGGACACGGAGCTATTTAAGAATGACCAATTTTGTGTTTGAGAAAGTCCTTAACCAGCGAAGCTTATGCCTTCTAAGCCAGTGACCTTCTTAGATTTGCCTTGAAGTACGTCTCTTAATCGTGTTGTGTTTTGAATCAAGAGTTTCACCGACAGTTAAAAAGAAAACAAATTGAAGAAAAACAAAAAAGTATGTTGCCTCAATAGAAGTGGCGAGAATCGATTAGAGTACACAGAAGTGCTTTAAGTACGAGAATTTACATATTTTCTCCATGCTTTTGTCGATTGTGTGGCAGCAATATGAATTGAAGGATAACAAAGACGAAAAGGTCGAAGCGGAAGCGAAACCCGAGGAAGTGAAAGAGGTCGCCGCGGCTGCTGAGCCTGAAGAAGTGAAAGCCGAGGAACAACCTGTGGTCTCAGACATAGCCGAGGAACAGCCCGTGGTGGCCACCGAAAACGCTGTTGAAGTTGAAGGAAGCAGCGAGTCTCAGGCTCCTGAGGCCAGCGAAGAAAGCCCCGAAGCTGATTCTCCCGCGACTAACGAGGAAACCAGCGACGATGTCGAAAACCCACCAGCTGAAGAGGAGGCACCAGAAGAGCCCCGAGAGATTAAGGTTCGTTTCTCATGAGATAAAAAAAATAAATAAAAAAACACACACACACACAAATAACAAACACTCACAGATTTTGTCTGGGAAAACCCCATGAACGGAAGATCGAAGAAATCGCTATACTGGAAAATGGTACAAAAGGTGACGATGTGAATTGGTGTTGGGCCAAAATGAATTCCGGGTCACCAAACTCTACATTTTTTTTTTTTAAATGAATTATATGGAGTTTTCACAGCTGTGTTGTGTGTGTGCTTTTTTTTTTTTTTTTTTTGGTCAGCTCGAGACGGCACCGGTTGATTTCCGTTTCCCGACAACAAACCAAACAAGGCACTGCTTCACACGATACATCGAGTATCATCGGTGAGAAAGAGAGCCATCTTCTTTTTCGGTTTCCATCGTGGGCTTTGGTTTGCATATTTCTTTCTCTCTTCTTCCTTCTGAGTTTTCTATTATTCGCAGGTGCGTAGCAGCAAAGGGTGAAGGTGCACCGGAGTGCGATAAGTTTCAGAAATATTACCGATCGCTTTGCCCTGGTGAATGGGTAAGTGATTTGTATTTATCTGCGGTTATGTTAAGATGATGTATTTATTTTTTCTTTTGTACTCATTTTTATTTATTTTTGTGAGCAGGTTGACAGGTGGAACGAGCAGAGGGAAAACGGAACCTTTCCGGGTCCTCTTTAAGAAGTGACCGTTTTGAAGTTATTTATGGTGTTTTGTCATCTTCTTTTCTGATGAGCTTTGAACTCTCAGAACACTTGTTAGAACTATGAGTTAATAAGAAATTTTGGATTGTTATTTCCCTCTAATAATACACATACATTTCCCTTTTATAAAAAATACACATACATTTATTTGGTCATAAAAACAGTCATTTCTTGACATGAATGAGAGAAAATCTTCTCTTCTGATGCTATTTCTTTTATGAGGTGTGCTTGTTCTATGTTACTTGTTGAGACCCTAAACCCATCCAGGTTTGTCAATTATCCTTCAATAAAGGACTTAAGGTGTTTGGTCTGTGCAAACGCGTTCTCTGAGTGGTCTCAATTTATTTGTTTATTATTATTCTTATTTTTTTTTTGGACGGAAGTGGTCTCAATTTTGTTAAAACCTTGTATATTTTTGGTGAATTTCATTGCTCAGATCTTAACATGCTCTACTTTTAATGAGTTTTCTTTTCGTCTGCAAAAATTTAGCCTCCCTCGACTTTTGGTTAGATTTGCAGAGTTTTTAACAAAATTTTGATAAACAAAATTAAATTGATAATGTACCGAGTGACAAAGATCAAAGATTATAGGTGGCAGAGTAAATAAATCATTAATTGAAAAGAGAATTGAAAAGAAACCAGAAAATTGGTTTGTATTGATAGCTGCACAATTTTATGCAGAACCATAGATCAAGTACTCCCCTTTTCTTTTTCCCTATTCTTTTACACGGAAAACAAAAGCATTCACAACGGGATCTTATGCTGCTTTGGTTCTATACGAATGAGATGGTTCTAAATTTAGTAGTACGCCACGATAATACGGTTAATTATTGGTCAAACAGACACGATAACAAGTAGTGAGTGTGCCAGCCAACGTTTTCGAGCCTCAAGAGTGAAAATCTAAAGTTATATTTTTATTTTTACTACAAGTTATGATATTATATATATACATGGTATAAGTTAGTTATGCAATTTTTCCAATTGAATTTTTAATCAATTATAAATAATTTGGAGAGGTTAAACAAAGTGATGTTATTAAGTCAGTAAGATGATTTGTGACCCTATTCCCAAAATAGATGCGGAATTATCGTAATTGAATAATCAAGGCAAGATAGGTAGTGTTTGGTAGTTAACTCAAAAAGTTTTTGTTTTCTGTTTTCTAATTTTTGTAGTCGTACTGAAAAACTGTTTTGTAGTTGTTTTCAAAAAGCTGTTTGGTACAGTTTTCATTTTTGTTTTTGAGAAAGTGAAAAAACTGAAAAAAGTGTTTGGTATAGTTTTCATTTCTGTTTTTGAAAGAATGAAAAGAAAAGATGAGGAGAAAGAGGAGGGAAGAGAATAAATTTTTTTTCAAAAACACATTTTATTTGTTTTCAGTTTTTTTTACTTTTTTCTAAAATTACTTCAAAATTTTTTGAAATTTTTTTCCAAAAACTTAAACCAATTTTTGTTTTCAATTTTTTCAACTCAAAAACTAAAAAATTGTTTTTGAGAGGAATACCAAACATGGCCATAGTCTTTCATCTTCTTACTCTCCTTTGATTTTGGATAAAAAATATACAAGGTTATCACCAACAAAGAAAATGCGCGAGACAGTGACATTGAGATTTCCAAGGTCTTCTTATTTTTTCCAAAACAGCTTAATCCCAAGGGGTTGGTCTAGTGGTTAGGTCGATTCTCGAGACCTTGTCCATCCTCAGTTCAATTCCCCTTGAACGCAACAATTTTGGCCACTAGAGTCGTCTTCCGGGCGTTAATGCTAGGGTCGCCTGAATTTTAGTTCGGTGTAACTCAGACTCCAAAGTTATAGACAAAATTGTTCCAAAACTTTTCATCCCGCGAAAAAAGGGGTCGGGAGACATTCGGTGAAAAAGAGAAAACAAAACGGGGAAAGCAGGTTGCCTTGGTGGAAGATCAGGCACTCTTTAACGCCTCGCTAAGATTGAAGGATAAACCCAAAGGGACTGGTCTAATAGTAAGGGCGATTCTTGGGACCATGTATGTCTCTGGTTCGATTCCCCCTGAACACAATAATTGAGGTCGTAGTCTCCTGGTCGATAATAAGCTATGATTCTCCAAAATTACGGAATCCATCAAAATGTAAAGGCACAAGGTGATACCCTTCTAGATTTCCTTATAGACCACATTATAAATAAATACTTATGAGCCTAAAATATTTCACCCGTATTTACAATAGTTTTCTTGCTGTTTATATTTTTATTTGACTTGTTAAAAACTACTTAAATGGCTAAAAATAAAGATGTCTTTGGTGAAGGTTTGAAAACTTGGAGTATTGGGCGGGAATTATTTGGGCAAAATTGTCAATTAATTTTTGTTAATAGAATCAGTGGCTAATTAACTATAATTAATCAAACATTAGCTATTATGCAAAATGTTTTTGTATGGCTATATAACTATGGAACCTGTTTCTAATAACTATGTAGTTCTTCTAACAAGTAGTCTGAGAGTTTAGCTCTCATCAGCAAAGAAGTTGACATAATACCACACAAGTAGCTTTAAAAACGATCTCCCCTTCAAAAAAAAAAAAAAAAAAAAGCTTTAAAAAACGACCACTTCTTACAGAGGCCCCGGAAAGTTTCCGTTCTCCCTTTGCTCGTTCCACCTGTCAACCTGCCATACAAATCATCAATTAGCAATATCTTGACATAACCGCAGATAAATACAATTTACTTACCCATTCACCGGGGCAAAGAGACCGGTAATATTTCTGAAACTTATCGCACTCCGGCGCACCTTCGCCCTTTGCTGCTACGCACCTGCGAATAGAAAATAAAAAAGAAAAACTCAGAAGGAAGAAGAGACAAAGAAATATGCAAATCAAAGCCCACGATGGAAGCCGAAAAGACGATGGCTTTCTTTCTCACCGGTGATACTCGATGTAGCGGGTAAAGCAGTGCCTTGTTTGGTTTGTAGTCGGGAAACGGAAATCAACCGGCGCTGTCTCAAGCTGACAAAAAAAAAACAACACAGCTATGAAAACTCCATAACATCATCAGATATTATAAAATAAAGTGTACAGAGTTTGGTGACCAAGCTTTGGCCCAGCACATAATTCTCATCCTCGCGTAAAAGCTATTTCTTCTCTCTTCTGGTCAAGGGTCTTCCGCAGAAATATTTGTGAGTGTTTGTTATTCGTGCGTTTATTTCACTTTTTTCTTTTTCTGTTCATTTGATGAGAAACCAACCTTGATCTCCAGAGGCTCTTCTTGTGCTTCCTCTTCAACGGGTAAGTTTTCGGCGTTATCGCTGGTTTCCTCATTAATGGCTGGAGGATCAGCTTCGCTGCTTTCTTCAACGGCGTTTTCATTGGCGACCACAGGTTGTTCCTCGGCTATCGCCTCCGCTTCAACCCTTCCATCTTTGTTATCCTTCAATGCAATTTGCTGCCAAGCAATCTACAAAGGATCTAGAATACATGTAAAATCTCATAAACTTAATGCACTTAATCGAAGTTCGCAACTTTTATCTCTTTCCTCAATCCCCAATTACTTTGAGGCGTATCCAACAAGGTCAGTAACTTAGAAAGGCATAAACTCCATTGAATTTGCACTTTCTCAAACACAACATGGGGTACTTCTTAACAAGCATCGGTAATATATATATATATATATATATATATATATATATATATATATATATATAAATTTGTATGATTTTGTTGATTAAAAATTTAGGTCGGTGCGAAATAGACCCACCAACAATCAGTTCTTACGACGATACCCTAAATTAACTAAGTTCAGGGAATTAGATGAAGAAGATTATGAACATTCAAAGCTGGTGTACCTCGGAGGGCGATATGGTTTTGAGCTCTTGCGATTCAGCCACGCGAAGAAAGACGACTCGATCTGCTGAGCTCATCACTGAATTGGTAGGCGAGGAGAGAGAGAGAGAGAGAGAGAGAGAGAGAGAACCTGCCGTTTGTTCTGATATTTGCACTGTCTAACAAGATGGGCTCGGTGAATCTCTGCGTTAATGCATTTGATAAATCTTCAACCTTTCCCACTTTTTACCGCGTTATTCTCTGGAAAAATTCCACGAATACATGTTTTTTAAGGATCATTCCAAAAATAGCATCTTCCATGAATATTGATATTTTACACTAAATCGGAAATGAGTTTATTCTAAATAAAAATATTAAAAAAAAAAAACTTAAAAGAAAATTTTAAACATAAAAAAAACTGCAAAAACTCAGGATTTATTATTATTTTTTTTTTATTGAAATATTGATGATTAGATAGGTAAAAAAAAAAAAGAGCATTGTTGTAGACTATATAGTATGATAGTTAGTTGCTCTTCATTACAGGAAGTAGCGCATTATGGTTATACACGCTCTCAATCTCGTCGCTCCAATTTCTTCAAAACCACTTCCAAGAAGAACCTTCTCTCTCAACCGCCATAACCATCCTCGCATTCCGAGCTCTCCGACTCCGTTCTTCGTCAGAGCTCTCTCCACGGCCACATCTCCTCCACTCACCAAGAGAGCCTCCGATGAGAAAGGTCAATTATTCGCTATCGTCTTCTTCTTGCCAAATCGGTGCTTTCTGTTTCTCTGTGAGTTTTAAATTTTTAATCTTTTGATTCGGTAACGCAGTTGTGAAGCCTCAGTGGAAAGCTGCGATAGATTTCAAGTGGATAAGGGATAACAAAGAAGCCGTGGGAGAGAACATCAGAAACAGAAGCTCCAATGCCAATTTGGACCTCGTGCTTGAGCTGTATGACAAAATGCTCAATCTTCAAAAGGTCTAATAATCTTCATTTTTTCACTCTCACCTGCAATGTGATATTAGTATCAGCGTTAGGCTTCAATTTTTCTCTCTCAATTCAAGCTAATTGTCACTCACAGATAGCAGGAAGTGGAGCGGCTTCGCGGGGAAAGGAATGCGGTGGCGAACAAGATGAAAGGGAAGCTCGAGCCGCCGGAGCGTCAGAAGTTGATTGAAGAAGGTATAGTTTGGAATTCTACATTGCAACTTGTTTTTCTGTTTGTCTGATTTTTTATTTTATTAATTGTTCATTTTTAGGGAAGAATCTGAAAGAGGAGCTTCAAACTATGGAAGAAGATCTGCTAAAACTCACCGACGAGCTTCAGCAAGAAGCTCAGTGCATACCGAATATTACTCACCCTGATGTCCCCATCGGCGGGGAAGATTCTTCAAGCATACGAAAAACGGTATTCCCTTTTCACTCTGTCCGATTAATTAGGAGAAAAAAAAATATTTACATATTAGTTATGCTTTGTTTTGTAGGTTAACAGCCCACCCGAGTTTAGCTTCCCTGTCAAGGATCATCTACAACTCGGGAAGGAGTTGGATCTTTTCGATTTTGATGCTGCTGCAGAGGTATCGTGATATATTTTCGGTGAATTACTAGCATGAATTTAATGATTTGTTTATTTACGTTTCAAATGTTTGAATTTCAGTATGATTTCGTGCTTGGTATTCTTGATATATCCCTTGTCTCTGCTGTTTACCTTCCAATGTTTGTTATGTGCTTGAATTTACCGTCAAGTAATTGATTACATTTGTGGCACCTTTCATTTATAGGAGTAAAACAGGTAGATTTTTCTTTTTAAGCTTTTTAAGACATTAAATACCTGCTTTTTTACAGGTCAGTGGCTCGAAATTCTACTATCTCAAGAATGAAGCAGTTATGCTGGAAATGGCCCTAATTAACTGGACATTATCGCAAGTTTTGAAGCATGGATTTACACCTCTAACCACCCCAGAAATCGTTAGGTCTTCCATTGTTGAAAAATGTGGCTTTCAACCCCGAGGAGAGAACACACAGGTGCAATATTTCCTTCTTCTTTATTGCCCTCTGTCTATGAAAATATCTTCTCACCGTATTGCACTTTGTTTATTTATGGGAAATCCAAGCAATTTTTTCTCGCTGGTAGTTAATTTGGCGACAAACATGTAGAGCGCTTAGTTCATGTTAGATTCCAGGTTCTTGATTAAGAAAAATGAAAGTGATGGGTGATCATTAACAGGTTTATAGTATTGAAGGCAGTGATCAGTGCCTTATAGGCACCGCGGAGATCCCAGTCGGTGGAATTCATATGGATTCAATACTTTCTGAATCATCTCTGCCTTTGAAGTACGCGGCGCTCTCTCATTGTTTCCGCACCGAGGCCGGTGCCGCCGGAGCGGCATCGAGGTAAAAATCTCACCTTTCTTCATCAGCCTTTTCTTAATTATTATTCATAAAAGCTACAATAATATTATCAAAGTCAAACCACTACAGTTTAGCGCGTTTCGGATATAAATATATCAAAACATTTATAAACGCCTTTATCTATTCAGGGGTTTGTATCGAGTGCACCAGTTCACCAAGGTGGAAATGTTTATCCTATGCCGTCCAGATGAGAGCGATTTCTATCACGAGGAGCTCATTAAAATCGAAGAAGACTTGTTCGCATCGCTTGGATTACATTACAAGTGAGATCTTTCGACACAAGCTTCAAATCGGCTTAATTTGTTAGCTCACGAATCCTGATTTTCTTCACAGAACCCTGGATATGGCTTCAGGGGATTTAGGTGCCCCTGCCTATCGTAAATACGATATCGAGGCTTGGATGCCTGGCCTTGCCCGGTTCGGCGAGGTACTGAATTATGTGTAAAAAAAAAAAAAAAAAAAAAATTGGTTTCTCAACGATGGTTCAATTATGTAATTTCATGAATTTAAACGACCGATGATTATGAATTTTGTACAGATATCAAGCGCGTCGAATTGTAGAGACTACCAAAGCCGGCGTCTTGGGATCCGATACCGTCCCTCTGAAACATCTGTGGGGCCGCCTAAGAAGGGTAAAAAGAGTAGCCAAGCTCCGCCGCAGTTTGTTCACACTTTGAATGCTACGGCGTGCGCAGTTCCACGTATGATCGTGTGTTTGCTCGAGAATTACCAACAACAGGATGGCTCCGTGATTATCCCCGAGCCTCTGAGGCCTTTTATGGGTGGTATCGAGCTTATCACTTCTAAATCAAGATAAGCCAGCGTGAGAAAGAATATTATAATGTATTTGCGTTTGTCTTTCTCAATATTTATCAACATTACCCAAACATATTTATAGAGTTGTGTAGTAATGTACGCTTGCTGTTCATAGTACAAACTACAAATCATTCATTATCATTCTTTTTCATTATCACTCCCAAGAGCTTTGAGATTAATGTCTCTATGAATCAAACTGCATATGCAATAACCACCGTCTGGTTATAATTGATAGCGATCTCTGCAATTATTAACCATACTCAAGTTGGATTATCTTTCATTTTCTCCCTTATGGTTGATTTTTAGAAGCTTATATCCGAGTTGACAGAAGTTGCAGAGCAAGATTTTCAGCCAATAATTTAAAAAAAAAAAAAAAAAAAAAAAACCTGGAGTGTTCGCATTACTCGCGGAGATAGTAGTTTGACTTTGACTTAAAACCTCTTTAGTTTCAGTAAATGATTTACAATATAAGAGCTAATGTCTGCTTTCTTTCCGTAGCCAGACTAGGCCAAACCATACAAGCCAAAAGGAAAAAACAAGTTGGCAAGAAAGAATCGTCAATTTCGCGTACAACAGACAATTAGAGTTTGAGTTTGCCGAGTTCAATCCTGCGAACGGGGTACGTATATGCTTCATAGTTGATTTTTTGTCCCAGGCTGGTCAACTTGGTGAGAGTAGTAATTAAATCAACCTAAAACACATTGTACATAAAGAAAAGAAAAAATAAAAAACATTACTACTAAACATGTTAAACATACGGCGAAAGGGATTGTAATAACAAACTGACCTCGTAATCCGTCTGAGACACCGTGTCTCGGCTGCGTTGATATTTCACGACCCACGGTTTGACCTCCGGATCCGCGGCCAATAAGGCCTCCGTCGCTAGCTGATCGGGGCCCAAGAATGCAGACATCACAGCGAGCTGGACAGGCAAAACAATTCAGGGGTTGACTTTTTCGACAAGTCAGCTCATTCCCATTGGTTTTAAATAAAATAAACAACCTGGCGCGGTCCAAATCCAACGGCCGTGAACTTGTCTTTCATTTCTTGGACTGTGGCTTTCTCCCAGATGGGAACCCTTCCTTCAGGGTCCGCCTCTTCGGCGTCGGTCCTCCCAAATTGCTGGTCGAACAAGGCCCACTGGTTTTCCCATAAAAATACAAAAAAAAGACATTTTATTCACAGCTCACATATATATATATAGCATTTTAGTTGGCCTCAACAAGAATTGGTACTTGGGAATATCATCAGGAAAATTACAGAAAGTGTAAAACTTGTTAAATTTTTTATTTTTTTTTCAAACTGTAAAACGCATTTCAGATCATTTTCCTAAAAAAAAAAAAAACCGTAAACAATAAAGGAAGTTAAATAATAGAGGCTCAAAACAGTAAACATACATACAAAAATGATTGTTTATAAGTTGAAGACACTATCTTCGTGATAAAAACTTAGACATGTTATTCTTGCGATAAGTTTTAAAAACATACTATCGCACGCAATTTCCACGATATCGTCGCTATCCTCAGTATGAAAGCCCTTAAGCTTTTTGTCCAGGAACTTGATTCATAAACACCGTAATGAAAACAACACTTGAGTTTGTCGCTAGGTGTTTCACCAAATATTATCGTCCGGTTCCTATAGAACCTATCACTGAAATACCCTTCCAGAGAGCTGATGCTAAGCGGTAAAGACGAAGGAAAATTACCTGGCCGCTCGAACCGTACGCACTGTATAGTAAGCCTCCTTTCTCTTCGTTCCCACCGCATTTGCGTATAGCCGAAGCTAGAAAGGTAGATTTCGTTGCACTTTGAGCTGTATATATATAAAAAAGGAAGAGAAGTCACTACTGTGAAGAAAAGAAAACAGTGCAGTGTGTGAATGAAGACCTGCTAATCGAATGAGATCTGCGTAGGAAATAGGTCCTCCCAAAGAGTAAGCGTCGATCTCCTTCTTAAGGTCTTCCAATAGGCTCAAAGCGCCGGAAAGGCCTTTGTTTTCGGGCCTGCTTATCTCTGAGCTTCATTGAAGCAAAATCGATGAAGAAAATTAAGTAAAGACGGGTTCTTTCTTCGTGTATCACATCAAAATAATCATAGCTCCTAAAAAATTCCAGCATAAAATGTACCTGAATCTTATGGACCCATTCGATCCTCCAGATTTGGTAGCCTAAATGCTTAAAAAAAATCAATAATCAGTTTTTCGGATCCCCATCACCAGAATGCATAAAAGAAATTCCAAGGTGTTCTCTTATAAACCTTATCATAGGTGATAGCATCGTTGAGAGCCAAAGTTAGCAGGGACGGGATGATATCTTGATTTGCCTGAACCCATTAGCAATGTCATTTGGTATTTGTGAAGGAAAAATCATACGATATGATACGAGATAGCTAAGCTGGCGCGATTTGGTATACCTTAATCGCTTCATAGAGTGTATTCTTGATTTTTTCTGTGGAAAGAAAACAATGACGACAAACTGGATCGTTTAGCGCTTCAAGCTCGATCCTATAATATTAGACATAAAAAGGTAGAAAATATAAATAACCTTTGAAGTCAGATCGCTGTCTTCGCTGTATCAAATCGGCAGCGCTGGCTGTGCCAACGAACGCCCCCGAGCTTGCCACTAATTCCTAACATCAGAACTGGCACAAATTCGTCACCACATCACTTTTGATCAAAGTTCATAACTAGTTTTGGAAAGCTAAGCTGAACCAGAATCTCCAATGATCTTTACCGTGCCGACAGCTACGCCGATGATCTTTAGGACGTCCCTGCGACGAAACCGACCCTCGCGATCGCTATCTTCCGCTTCTGCCTTGTTGCAGCATCGAATTGAGACCTGGAATGATCGAAGACAAGAGAGATGAATGTGTTGTTTTCGATTAATGAGTTTTGAGATGAATTTGGTATATGAGTGCAGTGACTCACAGTTGAGTGAGTGGCGGATAAAGAAGTGGTGGTCAGAGATTGTACAGAGGCCACTGAGAGCAAGGAAGGGACGGTTGAAAGGAATGAGACCCCCATAATCAGACCAGAGAGAGAGAGAGTCTTCGGATGAGAGAAGGATAAATATGTGGCGATCTGGTTCTTCTATGTAGCTTGTTAAGTTAGTTAATGATAATGGGGAATCCGTTATCCTATCCTCTCTCTCTCTCTCTCTCTCTCTGTCTGACTAGGATCAGGATGTCTGACCCGAATCCCAATACTCGGATACCCGGTAACAAAATAAACAATAAATTTGGGACTTACTTTTAAAAGGAGTATATTGAATTTGTGAGTAAAGCTGAAAATCTTATTAATCGACTAGGCGTCCGTTGAGAAAAAAACGGCTAGTCTCTATGTGCTCAATGCCAGTAAGCTTTAAGAAAATGTTTATCATGCTTTTCTATAAAGCAGTTTTCTTAATGCTCTATATATTGCTTTGGATTCCCTTTTACAAACTACCTAGAAAGACAAAACAAATGTCCACCAAATATAACGATAACGAGGGGATTTTGTTTTCGAAAAATCAACATTTTTTTTATAAATATTATTACATTCTAAGATTACAAATTACATGAAGATGGCTGTCAACTCGAAGACCATCGCAAACCAAAAAATTTGACCGTTGAATGCCTTGCTTGTTGTCGCACCATAAACTATGCCTACTTCGCAAAGCACATGAAACATGCCTTGGTCACAAGAAAAAGGCTCTGTCTTTGGTCTGTGACACGGCCATCTCTGTTTCTGTCTCTGTCTCTCCCTCTCTCTAGTATATAATCATCTTCTTCATCTTTCTTCTGTACTAATAATAATCTCAAAAGCTATACACACTCCGCGTCCCTAGAACTAGAACTAGACAATGCCATGCCATCCCATAAGTGTTAAAAAGGAGAATGAATACTATGGGATATTCTACATTGCCATCGAAGAGTTGTTCGAGCTCGGTGTTTCTTTCCGACACATGCATTCTGGCAAAGGGTTTACGTAAAACGCTTCTTCTGATCGAAACCTATCCATGCCTTTTGTTCCCGAGATCGGTCCTTTTCTCTTCCGTGGAGACCCTTGCCTATTCAATCACCCGTAACACCATTATAAAGAGTTCGAATATACATACATATATATATATATATATATATATATATATATATATATATATATATTCCAAGGCCTTAGGGATCATATCACGTACCGTCTTCGATGGATTTCGCTGATTCGATTCGACAAATTCTTTCCTTCTTTCATCGTTCCTTGCTCGAGCTTGTCGAAGAAGCGGACAAGAGCTTTCCTGGAAAGACAGTGTGATGAGATACAATACAAGAACAAACTCCAAATATACACGTAATTACAAAAAAAAAAAAAAAAAAAAAAAAAAAAAGGTGTCACTGTTTCACACCTGTCGGGAGATATTGTTTTCCTGTGTCCAAGAAAACGGCGATGACCTTCAACAGCTCTAGCCATGTTGCCCGAGTACGAAGGAATAAATACATCACTTTCAACCGAGACTATGTAGTCAAGAGCGGCCATTTGAGATGCATGATTTAGAAATGGTTCAAGCTCCTCAGCCGAAGCCAATTTTTCCTGCAAAGCAATCAAACGACACACTTCTTATGGCGAAAAATCCAAATCTATCCTTGCGTATATCTTTCATGAGACCTTCCCTACCCGGGAGATACTCAAGAAATCTCTTTTAAAGTTTATAGGCCAAGCCATGGTCAAACACTCCTACCTAATTATGAAACGGATTGACCATTCCAATACGAAGTTCACCGTTTGATATTGCAAAGTGAAAAATGAAAAGGACAACCACGCAAGACTTTTACCTTATTCATTAACAAGGGAAAGCGGGACCGCAGATCCACCATGTGAATATCACCTCCATAAATCTCGCCCGCGGCAATGTATATGGGTGTGTTTTGAGGGTATCCGAGAGCTGTGAGAAATATCCCAACTTCTTTCGGTGTTAGAGGACAAAACCCCTTTGATCTCTGCTCCCCCGAATCAATATCCTTAATTTTCCAATACGGAGTGTTCTCTCTATATGACACAAACAAAACAAAAAATAGTACTGTCATATATAATTTATTCCAAGCTCTCGCCATAGTATTGATAGTTCCTTGAACAACGGGTTGTTTGAGCATGATATACCTTATTGTCCTAAGCTCATCCGCTTCATCTGGAGACAAGCCGTGTGTACATCCACTAAAAGCAAGCATGTCCTTCTCGTATCGCAAATGCAGGGCGATATAAGGACCATAAGACCGCATCCGATCCACCAACAGCTAAAATAGTTACAAACAAAAACCAAGCTTCAATATGTACTATGAAAAAATAAATCCTAAACAGGAGGGATAAAAAAAAGTTCAAATTAATTTACTTTTCCCATTGCTTCGATTCGAGGTGCGAAACGGAGAGCTTTGTAGCAGGCACGGCAACGTAGCTTCTGTATATCTAATGGTAGGTTGTTATTTGCCAAGCGAGAATCCGACTTGGCCGCTCGAATAATCTTTTAAAAAAAAAAAAAAAAAAAAAAAAGTATTATATTGTTCAGCCTTTATAAACATGAAACAGTGTTCAAGAAATTCAAAGACTGTAAGTAGATCAAAAGGTATACTTGATAATCTTCCCACATGGTAGCTATTTCATTCTCATAGTAATCTATACCAGACCAGCTTCTGAATTGCTTCACTGCCCTCGTAGAATTGGCAAGTTCCTTGGGAAGTTTTTTTATGACTTTTACATCACTAGCCAGAGCCTCGATGAAGTGGTCCTCGTCAAAAACGTCTGAGAAATTACTGCAGATCAAGTATACAAGAAGAAGCTATAGCAACGACGGCATTTGGAAATTTAGTTTGGATTTCGGAGGAGTAATTAGAAGCACCGCTACCTAGTGTCTTGCCAAAAGGAACGTTTATCCAATTCCGGTATCACAAGTGTAGCGTTTATGATCTGGGCCACGGCTACCATGTCACATATCTGCAATCCAAGAAACATATTAGATACTTACATTTTCGCCCCCTAAACATTAGCCATATGTGACATAGACAGTCGTGAGTAACGAAGAAAAATCAGTGGACTCTCTTTTTCTAATCCTAATAATGCAAACACTAGAGCATGAAACATTTCTTTTTTAGGTCAATGAGATTAGGAAGCTGTAAAATCATCTGATGTCATGACCAAAAATATTTAAAAGGTTTCTTCTACAATAAAATGGTCAAACTTGTAAAACTGCTGTGGCAAAGTCTCGTACTCAAATTAGAATTCTTCCACATGATGCCTTAGTGTAAATAACACCCGAAACTGACCTAATGCATTTGAATAAACAAGGAACAATTCTACGTGCTTCCCATCCATTATCGGAAACAATCTTTCCATATTTTATAGAGAGGTCAGAGTGACACAATTAGAAGGAAAATGTCTCTCTGAAAAAGTCAACAAATCAACTAGTCTGACCGCTGGGTTGTTTAGAGCCAAAGGATATGATGATGACTAACATAGCAATATACTAAAAGATAGAACAAAGCTAATGAAATAACGAACCCCGGCTCGCATCTGATTAAGACCGCCATTCGTGTGCACTAGAAGATAACCTCGTGGCGATTCCAAAGGAGCTGAAACATGACAGTTGAAAAATGAAAATCTCAGCACTATTTGAGTACTTCAAGAACATACCCGGTAAAAATTATTTACCTGTGTAATTAAGACTCGGCTCTGTACATGGCACCAAATCCCGATTCGGCGGAGATTTCCACAGCTTTTCAGAAACCGAAGTCTTGCTCTGAGCGCCTTCCAACTGAAATCGAGTAAAGATGTATAATTACTTCAAACCAGAAAGAGAAATTCACAAAACCCAAATGATACATTTCAGGCCAAATTTTCATAACTTCTTCTTTGTCTGATTTCAGCCCAAAGGATACAAATTCAGACCCATTATCAGTTTTCAAGAATCCAAAACTTGTTTCTTTTTCGTCCTCACAACCAGGGGAAAAAAAAAACCGGAACCGAATCAAACACAAGCTTAACCATAAAGCCAAATAGAATTCACAAACCAAACCTTGCGAGAAGAGCGCAGAGATTTGGAAAGCGGTGGAGCGAGTTCTTGAGTCCAGCTCTGCTCATCGCTCAGCCTCTGCAATTTCAGCTTCACGTATGAGACCACGTAACCAAAACCCATTCGAAAATAGATAAAACGCAGACAAACAAAACAAAAAAGTCTCTAAAACAAGCAACTTTTGACGGTCAAAGCACTGGTTTTATTTTCAACCCTCAAAAAAAAAAAAAAAAAAAAAAAAAAAAAAAAAACCCAATAAAAACTCCATCGCTAATCAATACCTAATAATCATAACACAGACAATGAATCGGAAGACGAGAGAAAGGAAAGAAGAAAAAAAAAAGAGTAAAGATTGAATCTTTGAAGTGTTTTGTTTGAAAAGGCAAGGGAGAGAAGAGAGAGATCACCGTGGGAAGCTTGAAAGGGTCAGAGAACTTGGGAACCTTAGAAGGAGCGAAAATGGGGACGTGGACTGAGAACAGAGCCACTAGTGCAATGCACCCTATGGCGCACGTTAGCGCCTTCCTCATCGTCGCCAAGTCCAACGACGCATTCAACTTCTTCTTCTGTGTCATCTTCTCTATCCTCTCCTTCTCTCTCTAACCATCTATCTTATCATATCACCCATCTCTCTCTCTCTCTGTTCAAGCGGTCGGTCTTGCAGTATTGGCGTGTCTCTGGGTTTTGGCTACTTTGTTTGTTAATGCGATGGTTTGGTTTATGTTAGTTTAATAGAGAGAGAGAGAGAGAGAGAGAGAGAGAGAGAATTTATGGGATTAGTGAGAAGACACGATGTGGTGGTGGTGTTGTTGAAACAAAAATATTATTAGTAAAGTGAGGCAAAAACTAGAGTAATTATGCTAAGATCCTCATCTGGGTCCCATTTAATTATGCATGTCCTGAATTTATTATTTTTTTTTTGGTGATGGATCGGGTTTAAAATTGGTTAATAATTTTTGCAGGGCAAGGCAACAATCAAGGAGAGGCTTTATTTATTTTGTTGAGAGTTGTTGCTTGTAATAGCAATTGATTGTGATTCGTAGAGCCCTGATGAGGATTTAAAGCTACCAACTACCGAGTCCACATCGACAAGGTTTCATTTCTAGATCTCAACTCGCTTGGTCGGTTGAGATTTGTTTTTTTTTTATTTTAGATTTCTCACGAGAAATGTTTTTATTTTTTTGCTAAATGGCTTACTTGTGTTTGTGTGTGACTTGTCAGAACAGAGATTAACTGAGGCTACTATTCGTTATAAACATATCTCTATCTCTCTCACGTTTTTTACTGATTAAGTGTAGACGTATACGTATACGTATACATTCTACTTTGTAGTAGTAATAGTAAATGAAGGGTGATAATAGTGTGAATCTCAAGAGAGTGAAAAAGACTCGCATTTATGGAAGGATTTGCAGCCATGCATGTGCTTCAGATTTCCTTTCTATGGAAAAAAAAAATGTGAAAACCTACATGACACACCTCATTCACAACTGGATTTTTTTTTTTTTTTCTCAAACAAATATGGATATTTATCAGGGAAATGGCCGGATGTAGTAGTGTTTGTAATGATTTGGACCAAAATGTAGAGTTTCTTGTTTTGGACACTTTTAGTAGTTGTTGAAGTGAGCAAGTACATATTTGCCCTTGAGTTAATTTTTTGTTTTGAAAATACCCATTTCCCAAATACCGAGTATATCAAAATCAAAACGAAATTGAAACCCATTTTCATCTCCTTCTTCGCGCGTATCTAAAACCCTCACCCAGTTCGCCTAAATCGCCGGGTGCCGTCCCCCACGTCACCGAAATCCCGGGATCTGTCACCCACGTCGCCGAAATCGCCGGGGCCGTTTCTAATCTCTCCTAAAAATCTCAGGTTTGTTGCTCATTATTCTTTCAAATCTCTACGAATCCCATTTTTTGAAACCCAAAAACGCAGAAAATGACGGCCAAAAAACGCGCGCCGGTTCGGAAGAGTCCGAGGACGATGAAGAAAGCTCCGGCGCCGCTGAAGAAAAATCTTTCTCCGGCCAAGAAGCCAACAAAGTCTCGAGTGAAGAAACCAAAACCGGTCATTGACTCACCGGCGTCAAATTCAGATGAGACATCGCAATTTCAACTCAGAAAACGAAAACCAACTGTAAATGAGGTAAATTTCTTCACTTTGAGTGTTTTGGGTAACTTTTTTATGCCATGCAAAACTGAATTTGGGTTATTATTTAGATTTCGTTGATCTACATTTTCTGTGTTTTGAAAACTGCATAGGTTATAATTTCTGTAATTGTAGACATTTAAAGCTATAGTTCATAGAATTGTATATGTTTATGTCTACAATTTCACATCATTTTGTTGTTGTAGACTATTTTTTCGACATCTACAATAGCTGTAATTGTAGACTTTTATTTCTAGAATTTTTGTGAATGTAGCCATTTATATGAACTGTAGATGTAAATGGCTACAGTCATCAGAATTGTAGACATAAAGGTATACAATTTCAGAAATCGTAGACTCTTTTTTGTATGAGTACTGTTTGTGTAGATATAAGTCTGGTGATATGTGTAGATTTTCATGTTTTTTTCTTCACTTATGAGGTAAATTTCTTCACTTTGAGCGTTTGGGGTAACTTTTTTATAGCATGCAAAGATGAGTTTAGGTTATTATTCATGTGATTGTAGAATGTTTGATCTACATTTATAGTGTTTTAAAAACTTAATAGGTTATAAATTCTGTAGTTGTAAACATTTATAGCTATAGTCACTAGAATTGTAGATGTTTATGTCTATAGTTTCACACCATTTTGTTGTTGTAGACTATTTTTTTCGACATCTAAAATTTCTGGAATTGTATAGTTTTATGTCTAGAATTTTTGTGAATGTAGCCATTTATATAGCTATTTATATGAACTGTAGATATAAATAGCTACAGTCACGCGAATTGTAGACATAAAAGTCTATAATTTCAGAAATTGTAGACATAATAGTCTACAATTCCAGACATTGTAGACATAACAGTCTACAATTCTGGAAATTATAGACATAACAGTCTACAATTTCAGAAATTGTAGACTGGTTTTTGTATGAGCACTTTTGTGTAGATATAATTCTGGTGATATGAGGAGTGTTTGTGTAGATTTTCATGTTTTTTTCTTGGCATATGCAGGGATTTGTGAGGTTTGTTGCCGAAGAACAGATTGTCGACCATAATTTCAGCTTCTTCAGCGCATTGGACAAGTTTGAGGAGACGATGGCCATGTCTCCTGAGGAGAAGGAGTTGTTTAGTGCGTCATGTTTCGGCCAGTTCCTTGATCATCCAAAAATCACCAAATCATCTAAGATTATTAATCACCTGTTGATGAGGGTTGGTGATTTTGAGGGGGTCGAGTCAGATGACGCGATCTACATAGAGATTGGTGGGGAACCGAGACCTTTTACAGCAAAGCAGTTCGCGGAGATAACTGGTCTTCGCTACGTCGATGACTACAGCCCCTGTGACGTGGAGATTACCGATGTGGAAGGTAGCTTGTTCAAAGAAATCTTCCTTGGAGGCGTCGTGAAGAATCGGTGAGTGTTGACGTCAATGCTAAGTAAAAGCAAGTCTTGGGAGAACACTCAAAAGCGAGTGAAGTTGTTACTACTTCACTTCCTGACGAACATTCTCCTCGCCGCTCCGGCTCACACCCCGATACAAAACATGTCTTGGGCAATGCTTGTCGAGGACTTGGATGAATTCAACAAACATCCATGGGGGAACGTGGCGTGGAATTTCTTCCACGGACAGGTGCGGAAGTATGTTATGAAGATGGCCTCCAAGGCGGAGTCGAAGCAAAAAATCAACTTCCCGGGTTTCGTCTACCCGCTTCAAGTCTGGGCGTACGAGTGCCTGCCTGTGCTGACTGCTCTAAAGCTCTGCCAACAAGTGTCTGAAACCGCCGTACCACTTATGCGGCGGTGGAAAACAAATGCGCATTTCTTGGATTCAAGACTGAAGGAGATTAATTTCCAGGATGTAGAATTCAGACCACTTGGCGCTGAGGTTGAGGATATACTCCCTCAGAAGAAGAAGCAGAAGTTTAAGCAGAAGCATGTACTTTCCCTCGCGTCCACCTCCACCTCGAGGTCCAACAATGATGATTCACGGGTGAGTACATTACCTTCCTATATATCTACAATAACCACTACTGTAGATATTCAGGTCTACAATTTGTACCAATTGTAGACGTAAATGTCTACAATCAGTTCAATTGTAGACGTCAATGTCTACATTCATAAATTGTAGACGTAATTGTCTACAATCAGTTGTATTGTAAACGTCAATGTATACACTGTTTTGATATATTTTCCATTTTCTAACCTTACAGACCCAACTTAAGCTCATAGAGCTGGAAGATTCAATCCTTCAGTTGAAGGCTGAATGGACAGGGTTTAAGGCCGCCAATGAAGTTTTCAAGAACGAGATTAGGGGAATTGTCAAAGCTCTCTCGGCGAAGATTGATCCACAGCCGGAGAAGAACAACAACAAGGAAGCACAAAGTGAAACAGAGACGGGGACAGAAAGTGAAACCGAGTCCGAGACCGAGATGGTAAGCCAGACAACAAGCCAGATGCCACACCAGTGAAGGAAACGGTCGTTGAAAAAAAAAATGAAAGTGAGAGTGAATATGAAACTGACTCTGATGATGAATCAGAGACAGAAGAAGACGAAGAAAAAAACAAGGTAAATTACTGACTGAAATTGTAGACCTATACGTTTATACTTTCTGAAATTGTAGACTTTTAAGTCTACAATTACTAAAACTGTAGACTTAAAAGTCTACAATTACTGAAATTGTAGACTTATAAGTACACAATGACTGCAATCGTAGAATGGATTTTAAGTAGACAATAACTGATATTGTAGACTGTTTGAACTTGTTGATTGTTTGTCTAGGGAAAAGAGGAAAAGGAATAGGAAAAGAAAGATGAGAAGGAAGAAGAAGAGAAGACAGAAGAAGAAGAAAACAACAAGGTAAATTACTGACTGAAATTGTAGACTTACACTTTCTACAATTGTAGACTTTTACGTCTACAATTACTGACACTGTAGACCTAGAAGTATACAATTTCTGAAATTGTAGACTTCAAAGTCTACAATTACAGAAATTGTAGACTTATAAGTACACAATGACTGCAATCGTAGAATTGATTTTAAGTAGACAATAACTGATATTGTAGACTGTTTGAACTTGTTGATTGTTTGTATAGGGAAAAGAGGAAAAGGAAGAGGAAGAGAAGACAGAAGAAGAAGAAAACAACGACGGGGACAAGCCCGACGACAACGACGGGGACAAACCCGACGAAAACGACGGGGACAAGCCCGAAGGGGACAAGCCCGAAGGGGACAAGCCCGACGGAGACAAGCCCGAAGGGGACAAGCCTGAAGGGGACAAGCCCGAAGGGGACAAGCCCGACGGAGACAAGCCCGAAGGGGACAAGCCCGACGGAGACAAGCCCGAAAGGGGACAAGCCCGAAGGGGACAAGCCCGACGGGGACAAGCCCGACGGGGACAAGCCCGACGGAGACAAGCCCGAAGGGGACAAGCCCGAAGGGGACAAGCCCGACGGAGACAAGCCCGACGGAGACAAGCCCGACGGGGACAAGCCCGAAGGGGACAAGCCCGATGGGGACAAGCCCGACGGAGACAAGCCCGATGGGGACAACCCCGAAGGGACGAATGAAGACAAGAAAGAAGACCAAGTTGGTCAAGAAGAGTATGTACTTCCGTGTTTTTCTGAAACGGAATCAGAAAAAAGAGAAAGGTTGGACCGTCAAGAAAAACTACTTGAGGAAGAGGCATGGGATGATAGCCAACCATGGTTTTATGGTACGATTCCAGAAGGCAAAACTAGAGCGCAAATTGAGGAAGAGTTGTATGCCGCAAAGAAGTTGGCAGAACAACATATTATCATTGAGGACTCACCTCAAATTGAGGATGAGTTGTATGCCGCAAAGAAGTTGGCAGAACAACATATTATCATTGAGGACTCACCTCAAATTGAGGATGAGTTGTGTGCCGCAAAGACGTCGAAAGAGAAACAAATTCTCATTGTCGACTCACCTCAAAAACCGAGAAGTAGAGTACCTCCGAAAAGGTACATTTATACATAAATTGTAGTCATTTATACAATCAATTGTAGTCATTTATACAATCAATTGTAGACATTCGTGAAATTGTAGACATTCATGACATTGTAGACATACATGAAATTGTAGACATACATGAAATTGTAGACATTCGTAAAATTGTAGACATACCTGAAATTGTAGACATGTATGTTTACAGTTTAGAACAGTGTAAATAGATTTTTGACATAGTTATTTGTTTGATTTGACAGGTTTACACCGACTTCGATGCCACGACCATACGTTAAGTTCACGAAAGATCAGAAACGACCCGCAAAGATCCCGCTATCTGGTATTTTCATTGTGCCAACAGATGAAGAGACTACAATCATGGAAAAGTGGATTGGGGTTGGGTTTCGGAAAAATTACATATCATTGCCGCCCGGTTCCGCAGTTTACAAGAAGGAGAGTGAGGGCTTGCCGGGAAATTGGAACTTTAACGTACAGGTCGTCACAAGCAAAACCTTCTTTTATACCCTCTGGACACCGGCGGCATGGCTGAGTGACGAGGTGAGTGTAATTATAGTGTGACATATTTGTACAGTTATACATCAATTGTAGGCTTATATGTCTACAATTTCCTGGATTGTAGTGTAATTGTAGACTTTTTTTTTTTTTTTTTGTAGCATATCGACATTACCATGTACTACTTGGGCAAGAAGCGGAAGTATGGTCAAATGTCACAGAAGTTCACCATAATGGACGGGTTTTTTTATAGTTACGCCGATGAGGCATATGACAAATGGAAAGCGTGCACCGACAAGGATGAATTTAACTGGAAGAAGGAAACCCGCATCTTGGACTACATTACTGCTGATATTGAGTGTCAACTTCATTCATGGCCATGGGTGGAGGTTGATTATATCTACGTCCCTTGTTGTATCAAGAAGTTGTCTCATTGGGTCCTTGTGGTAGCTCATCTAAAGTCACGGAAGCTAATGGTCTACGACTCCATGTCCAAGACAAAAGGAGCCACAAATCCGTGATGACCCACCTGCTCAGACTCGCTGAAATCATCCCAATTGTTCTGTGTTCGATTAATGCTTTCGACGGATTAGGCATCGAAGACACAAGCTCGGCGGCGTTCAGCCTTGAGGACCATGATGCTATGCCACAACAAGAGAATGGGTAATGCCCTCCGCTAGAATTCTTGTGTATTTCATATTTTTTTTATACTAAACTAACATATATATTTGCAGCGGAGATTGTGGCATGTTCGTGATCAAGGCAGTTGAGTACTTGACCCACGGCGTACACATGTCTAATTTAGACGCATCCCTCATGAACATGTTTAGGCGGAAGCTCACGATTGATTTATTCCGTCATGGGGCGGTGAAACTTGCGACCGGCTACGGATCTGACGACGAGTTTCCGACATCTAAGGACTAGATTTTTATGTTTACATGAACTCAATCTCAAACTATGAAGTTACTTTTAAAACTATGTTTTATATTTTTGTATGGCTTTGTATGACAATTTGAAGCATGAATTCCTAAACAGTGCTATCTATCTTGGTATGGTTTGTTTTGTTATGGCTACAGTCGTCGTGATTGTAGACATATATATCTACAGTTTGACATTATAGGTCTACAATCATAACAACTGTAGACATTAATGTCTACATTCACTACAACTGATAGCTTTTGTTTTGTTATGGTCGTGTCTAAAGATCTGTACAGTGATGTCTACAGTCGTCGTGATTGTAGACATATATAGCTACAGTTTGACATTTTACGTCTACACAACAACTGTAGACATTAATGTCTACATTCACTACAACTGATAGCTTTTGTTTTGTTATGTCTAAAGATGTGTACAGTGATGTCTATAATCGTCGTGATTGTAGACATATATATCTACAGTTTGACATTTTATGTCTACAATCACAACAACTGTAGACATTAATGTCTACATTCACCACAACTGGTAGACAATGAAGTCTATAATTTGAACAACTTCTATCATGTAATGTATTCAAAACGTAAAAAAGACATAATTTTATCATATAAGTCGTCATTCAAACTCCAAAACAGAGTAAATACACTCCAAGTTCCAAAAAGACATTAAATACACATTCAAAGGCGTACACTCAGCCGGAATTTGAGAAGTACATGTGTATGTTGGACTCTGAAAATCCGGAAATAATTCATCCATTCCTCTCCGACAAAGGAACTGGACTGCTGCATGTAGTCCGGTTGTGACCAACTTCTCCACACCGCGAACACTTCCTACGAATAGGCTCTTCCCCTTGAGAAGGTATACGTCTCTTCTTCGGTCTACCTGCGGCACGTGCTCTGTGTGTTGGAGGCTGAATTACAAAATTTGCGACCTCAGGGGGAATAATCCACGTCTGAATATTACCATGGGGATGGTGGACACCTGCATAACTTGCCCTCCAATACTCTGCAGTATAGTAAGGCGAAATATATCCCTCAACCGCAAGGTTACGATGTCCACACGCAGCAATACCATGAGCACATATGAAACTGTCAAGTTGAAATTCCCGACACGAGCATGTTTTTTCGTGCAAATTGACAGCCCACGTGTTTCCATCTCTGTCACCTACCTCAAACTCGAGGAATGATGATGGCCTCACCTAGAATAAAAGAATAATTAGAGTAAGTCATGTACGTGTAGACATATAACTAAAATTGTAGACGTAGATGTCTATAAATACTTGTAACTGTAGACTTCAATGTCATTGTAGACATCAATGTCTATAGTTTTATACAAATTGTGGACATCAATGTATATAATCACTACCAATTGTAGACATACATCATCTACAATCACTGCTAATTGTAGACATAAATGTCTACAATCATCACAATTGTAGATTACGTATGTCTACAGTTAGAACACAATACTGAATAAAATACAAAAAGATCAACATACCGGCATTCCACAAGCTGCAGCATAGTTTGTCTCTAGTTTCTTCTGGGCCTCTTTGGTCAATAACGTTGTTGTTTTTGTTGCCAACTCTCTACGTTCGTGATACCATCCTAGACTTCTTTCCCGCAACCAGTCGAATAACTTAGAAATAGGAAACTCTCTAGGCTTAACGTTGAACGCATTCAATGATTCTGCGTTGTTGTTCGTCATGATATCGTACCTGTTTTCACGAAAACAAGATCGTGCCCACCTTTGATACCCAACCTCCTTCTCCATGTATGGGCGTATTTCTGGATTTTCAGAGTCCAACATACACATGTACTTCTCAAATTCCGGCTGAGTGTACGCCTTTGTTGCGGCGTAAAATTTCCACTTCACTTGCTTTGTTATGCTCCCTTTGAATGTGGTCTTCAAGTTACCAAGCAAATGATGTACGCAAAAACCGTGTTCACGGGTTGGATACACCTCCTTGACTGCATTAACTATTCCTTGGTGCCTATCAGATACAATTACCGTATGCTCCCTATCCCCAATAGCGTCCTTCACCTTTCTCAAGAAGTAAATCCAAGTTTCATTAGATTCATTAGAACCATGAAAGAAGGCGAGTGGAAATATTTGTTCATTTCCGTCCATGGCACACGCTGTATACAAAGTTCCTTTGTAATAGTTCTTCAAGAAAGTTGCATCAACAATGATAATAGGCCTGCAATACTTCCAACCCCTCCTCCACGGGCTAAGTGACATGAAGAAGCTAACGAACTGATTATTCGACCCCGTAGTGACAAGGTCAAAGAGAGAACCTGGATTTTTAGTCTCGATCATGTACATCAACTTAGGTAGGAACGCGTAGGACTCTGCTTCGGTGCCGTAAAGGGACTTAAGAGCTTTTCCTCTCGACCGCCACGCTTTTTTGTATGACATACGAACTCCGTAATCCATTTGCATGTAATTAATGATCTCCTTTGGTTTACACAATCCCAACGTCAGTTCTATGCACTTGTGCTTCACAACCTCTCCCACTACTTTGGATGTGGCTTGAGGATGATATCCTTGTCTTTCATTTATAGGACAAATATGTTCACTCTCAAACCTGAATAAGAAAATTCCAAATTAAACATTACTTTCAATTTATATGTATAATTGTAATAAAAACTCTCATAAACTGTAGACTTATAAGTCTACAATTAACGATAATTGTAGAGATATATGTCTACAGTTTCAGTAACTGTGTACTTATAATATCTACAATTGTTTTCAATTATAGAATTGCAAGTCTATAATTTATGTAAACTGTAGACTTGCATGTCTACTCTTGGAGTAGTTTGTAGACATGTAAACTAACAATTATTCTATTATGGCAACCTAATAATTACCTTTTAATCCTAAAAATCGGAGAGCTGGGAATTCTAACTGCTCGAACACTCCATTTACAATGCTCTCCCGGACAAACTACATGGAGACATTCTTTAGATGAATACTTTGTCCGAAACGGTGTTTGTTAATGGCATACAAACTCAATTGTTTTTGCAACACCAATTTGCTAGCATACATTCCATGAAGCTTGAGTGTCACAGGGGAATTGATATCCAGCACTTGCTCATCGCTACTTGGATGAGGAGGAGGAGGATGAGCGGACTGCCTACGTGGAGGAGGCGGAGGATGGGACTCTCTACATGGAGGAGGCGGAGTAGGAGGAGTCTGTCTAGGTGGTCGAGGAGGGGATTCTCTACATTCTTCCGTTGCATCGTAGAAAGTATTCATGTCCTCAAGTCCCTGCGTTGGCTCAACCGTGTTAGGAGTTGATCTAAATCCTGGAGAAACTACGCTCTCCCATGCTGCCTCATGCCCTTCCCGTGGCTCTTCAGATATTTCCAAAATCATATGAAATCTTCCGACGTCAGGTATCGTTTTCCTCAAATACAAATAAGCTTTCAATTGACCGTTGTCTTTAATCTCAACAGGTTTACATGCACCGTCAATCAAGTACTTCAAACCGATCCTGTGAGTTGATGGGGAAAGGCCAAGCTCCGCGAACAAAATCTGCATCAAACTAGGGTAGTTCACCGAAGACGACACCATAATACCCAAATTTCCTCCCTCGACGTATACTGTGGGTTCGACCCATGTACCACTGTGTTTCAAAAATATATATATTTCGGACATTCCTGCATAGGAGAAACGCATATCTGATTTTGTTATTATCATGTATGAAAAAAATTAAATGTCTACAATGAGAATATTTGTAGAAATGTATATCTACAATTACACCAATGAAGTGTAATTGTAGATATACTGTCTACAATTATTGTAATTGTAGATATACTGTCTACAACTGTAGACATACAGGTCTACACCTTCAGCTGTTGTAGACTAATACGTCTACAACAACGGAAGTTGTAGACATATATGTCTACAATTACAACATGTCTACAGTCTACAATTTTAGAGATTGTAGACATGTATGTCTACAATTCAAGAACGCGAAAAACAATGAAGAACAACACACAAACAAACCCAGCAACAAACAACACAGAGACGGCGGGTAATGGCACCAACAAACCCAGAACGACACAGACCTAAAACCCAGACAAACGCACGAAAACAAAGATGAACGACGAAAAAGAAGCTTTCTTTTAAGATGCACGATAATGACGTTGAACAAACATGAATCCGAAACCCATAAACTCAAAAACCCCACGACGATGAACGAAAGCCCAGAAACAAAAAGAGAGGAGAGAAGACGACGAAGACGATGAACGAAAGAAGCTTACTTTTAGACGAGGACGAGGTGGCCGGAGAGCTGAGCTTCACTTCATAGACACGCAGCTCATGGAGGATCATGACAGGGAGATGAAACGTCCTTCACACGCAGAGAAAAAAAAAAGAGAGGAGAGAGAGAGCTGTACATGGCACAATAAACAAGACCGTATGAGAAGTCTTATACAGCAAGTTTTGGTTTGGGGGTTTGAATGAACAAAATTACAAATTCAAGGGTAAACCCGGTACCAAACTATTATCTCTCCTCAAAACACTACTAAAAGTGTCCAAAAACAAGGTACCCTATATTTTGGTCCAAATCATTGAAAACACTACTACATCCGGCCATTTCCCTATTTATCATGTTAATTTGTGAAACTTTTTCTCCAGCACTACTACGAAATTTAATAAACAAGTGATATTTTGGATGCCTTTAAAGTTTATAATAGTGTGAAACAAGCGTAGACTTTTTCTTTTCATCTTAAAATATCTTTTATCTATTTCCTTTGAAATAATTTTTTTTATTATTATTATTGGCATCAGGCTAGCTGGTTTGGAACAAATGGCTGATTCTCCGGGACTTGTGACCTTTTCCTTCAGAATTTTGATTATAAAAATAGATCAATCTATTTCATAAGGACTTTTTTTTTACCAAGACTGTGCCCTAAAAAACAGATCGTGTGCTCTACTAATTAGCAAACAATTTTGTTCACTCGTACGTTCTTACAAAAATGCCTAATTTAGTTTTGTACCTTTTTTTTTTTTTTTTTTTTATCGAATAGTTTTGTACTTGCTCAACGCTAAAATTAGTCTACACTGTTATAACTTAAATCCAGATTTTTACACGTGCACCGTACAATTATAGAACCAAAACTGACCATAAAAGTATTTTACAAGAATGTTCTCCCGTAAACATACATATATATATATATATATATATATATATATATATATATTATACAAAACATATTTTCAGTAGCTGAACAAGTCAAAGAAAAATTATACTATATATTAGGGGTGTAATCGGATTGGGTTAGTCGGTTTTTTCAGGTTCTACCAACCCGAATCGTTACAACTAATTTTTTAATTTTAAAACTCAAACCAATCCGATTGATAGGTAAAACTAAAACAAACCAACCCGAAAATAATCAGGTTGATTTGAGTTGGTTTTTTCGGATTATAATTCTCGACAAATGATTTTATAACTCGAATGAAAATCATATACGTATATTATATCTAGAACATTTTGTCAAATAAAATTAAAATTTTACTTATCTTTAAAAAAAATTACGTATTAAAATAAAAATTACACAAATTTTTTAATTACCAAGTTTTCATGTAGTCGTAAATAATAAAGTATAATACTGAGTATTTTTTATTTAATTATAATATTATTAAAAAATATTATTTTTTGAACAATAGTACATATAAAATATTTGCAATCTTACAAAAATTAAATAATTAACACTATCGGGTTGGTTTGGTTCAACTCAATCTCACAACTATAAAAAACCAAACCAACCCGAAACAATTGCGGTTTGGGTTGGTTACGACCCAAACTTCATCGGGTCTTAATGGGGCGGTTTAAAAAAGAGTGCGGTTATTTGATTTGGATGATCGGGGTTGTTCGGTTTGACGGTTTTGATGAACACCCCTACTATATATAAAAGAAGAATATATATATATATATATATATATATATATGTGTGTGTGTGTTTAGGAATATAATATATATATATATATATATATATATATATTATATTTACACACTGATATTAGAAACTATTTTGCCATATAATTTCTTTATACATGCAAGTTGCGACCAACCGAAGATATCAGGAACTTCGGTTCGGTGCATGGCTCTTTATATTTCACGTGAAAAAATGACATTTTAAGTAAGGTGACAGAACTAAAACCAACCAACAATTATAACAATGAAAAAGGATATGTAAAAACGCGTAGTATCAAGTATCAACAAAACAATACATTACGTACTAAATGCAAACCGATATATAAGAGATAAAGCCAGGGAAAAGTAGTGTCCTATTATGATTTCGTTTGCTTTCGATGGGCTGTCAATTATTATGAAACGCTAGCCTCGTGACCGCACAAAGCATAACTCTAGAAGCGGCTGAGATTGTGAATATATAAGAGTCGCGTCACATTTTCAATGTGTAGACAAAACACACAAAGTTGGAAAGTTAGCTATATTTGCAATTATTTACACGGCTTGGATATCATGCTACTCAAGAAAGAAAGGAAAAATCTTTTTTTTTTTCTTTTACCTTTTTTTGTCGATCTTTAAAATGAATACGTTTTTTAAATGATTGGACTGTAACCAACTATGTAATTTTAATATTTTTTTAAGCTTGTACATATTACCAACTAATTTTGTCGCTTGCTTAAACATGGTATTTAACCTACGTAAGAAAATTTGTAGTATTCCTCTGTAAGTATTTATTTATATTAACGCATAATTTTGCATATAATATCCTTTACTCTTTATTAAAAAAAATTATATATTCATCTTCTTTTTTTAGTATTAAAAGAATAGCTATAAAACAATTATATTCAGCTTGAAATTATAAATTTTTTTATGATTTTCTTTCAAATTAGTTAGCATCGGTTTCATACTTTCACATTATTATTAAATTTTAATTATATAGCACAATCATCATATATCTCTATGAAATTTAAAAAAAAAAATGTGCACAAATGTTTCAGAAAAAGTTATCGGCAATTTACACAACGCTGGCTAAATTCATTGAGATCGACATAAATGAGAACATAAGTAATTGACAAATAATAAATAACAAATGATGACGACTATCATAATGTGTCTGCGAGAGCCTTAGCCTAGGTAAAAAGGATTCACTAATTTGTCAAACATATATAGTATAAATTAGAATACACTAAAATACTCACGTACTCGCTAGCTGTCTGACATATGTTCTCCCTGATTACTACAATTTACGCTCTCAGTGAGTTCACTGAGTATGAGTTTCACTCGCTTTCAAAGTTTTTCTCGTTCACATAAAAAAGTAAAACCTATCATATATGTTTCTAATATGTTCGAATAACCAATATATAAGAAACTCCAAGAGAAGAATAACTCATACACCCAAGAGAGTAAGAACACAAGTCGTTCTTTATCCCCAACCATAGAACAATTCGCTCAAAAAAAGTAAAGAAACTCTCTCGAATATACAATTTTATCAGCATGTAGAGAGAGAAAAAGGGCATGAAACGATTCTATATAAGAAACTACGTCAAAACCTCGAGAAATAAGTTAGTATTGTAGCATATTTATCTTCTAGTGTACTTAAACTTTGTTCATATCGAACTTCAAATCGTATTAGAAAAAATCGATCTAAATTGTAGCTTGTGTTTGCCATCTGTTTTAACTTATTTTTGAATTGATTTTTCGGTGATTCGTTTTGATCATATCCTTTATTATTTGTTGAAAATATGTTGTAGGCCAGGGTTTTGAAACCAATTTTTTATTCAGTATGGTCAAATTTTGGAGAGACGACAAAATTAAGGTGAAACTGAATCGGTTTAAAGTTTATACTTTAAACTCGCTCAACCGGACTCCATATTTATTTTAATTAATGATAAATCTCTCTCTCCATATTTATTTTAATTAATGATAAATCTCTCTCTCTCTCTCTCTCTCTCTCTCTCTCTCTCTCTCTCTCTCTCTCTCTCTCAAATGACAACCTTTTGACGTGGTTTTGAAAATATGTTGTAGGCCAGGGTTTTGAAACCAATTATTTTTCAGTATGGTCAATTTTAGAGAGACGACAAAATTAAGGTGAAACTGAATCGGTTTAAAGTTTATACTTTAAACTTTAAACTCGCTCAACCGGACTCCATATTTATTTTAATTAATAATAAATCTCTCTCTCCATATTTATTTTAATTAATGATAAATCTTTCTCTCCATATTTATTTTAAGGGAAAATAACACATTTATACACTGTGTTTTAGTGAAATGTCGAGTTTAACCCTCGGTTTTCAAAAATGTCGAGTTCATACCCTCTGTTTAACTAAAATGACGAAATTATACCCTGTTTAACTAAAATGACGAAATTATTTCCTGAAATGAATAACTGCGTCACAAATCTCTCTTTCATTGATATTAACTATTATATAAGAAAAACCAAATCAAATCTAAATCAGTGCCCTAACTTCCAAATTCTCAATTTTGAAATAAAAATAGCCTTAAATTGAAATTAAATAATAAAACTCATACCTCCTAAGAAATGACTTCATTCTGTGTTCGAATTGTAACTCTAAATCCTAGATTCTCTGTTCGAATATGCGATTTTGATGACTATCAACTATCGATGTTTACCCCTCTGCATCTTTCTGTGTTCTTCACGATTAAGAGATTGTTGTTTATTTTTTAGTTTTTAAATAAATTACATATATGACGCGAATGAATAAAGATAATTGGTGTTTATATATAAATATTATAGTCAACGTCAATGAAAAATCAATAAAAAGAATATTCGTGACACTGTTGTCTATTTCAGGGTATAATTTCTTCATTTTAGTTAAACAAGGTATAATTTCGCCATTTTAGTTAAACAGATGGTATGAACTCGACATTTTTTAAAACCGAGTGTTAAACTCGACATTTCACTAAAACACAGGGTATAAATGTGTTATTTATGATAAATCTCTCTCTCTCTCTCTCTCTCTCTCTCTCGCAAATGACAACCTTTTGACGTGGTTCCTAGGCAACACATCACATCTCCCACAAAAATTACAAACTTAATGCTTGTACTGTACACCACTTTTTCTTTATTTACTTTTTCTGATGAAAAGCCGTCCAAATTCCAATTACTTTAAAGGGAGATCTGTTGATTGTTGCATTTACTTCTTTTTAGCAAAATGAAAATGTTACATTAGAGCCACGTTAACATCTACGTACACATGGTAAATAATATTGTCGGCAAACTTGGTAGATTTTGTTTTAAGACTTTAAATAAAATGCACTATAGCACTCATATGGTTCTTTTTCTTTAGCTAAATAGTTAAAATTTTGAGGCAATTAAATCAGTAGTTTAATAATCTATCATTTAAAAAAAATAGTTCAATTTTTATTTTATTAAAAAAAAATTTCAAACTCATAATAAATTAATTAATTAAAAAGTAAATTAAATTTATTTTTACTTAATTATTTTACTGTGATTCTAATGGATTATTTTTTTATGAAATAAATTTTTGGCAAAAATATTAAAAGAAGTTAAATAAATAAGTAGTTGCAACAAATTCTTATAAAATTTAACAATATAAAAAAAACTATTTTATATTATTTAAGTGAGCACAAAAATATATTTTAAAATAAAAATCGACAACATAAGAAACTCATATATTTTATCAGAAGAGCACATGGGAGTTGCAGGGAAATTAGCCAAGCACGCGTAATTGCTCAACCTTTTTACTATTTATCCAATTACAATAACTCCGATCACATGTGGAAGTACCCGGACATAGGTACAAGATAACGTACCCCTTTGTTTATATCTGTATACTTTTCTTAATTATATATGTGTGATGGTATATATTATTGTTTTAAGTCTAACTTCAACATGAGAGTTTCCACAGAAGCATAGACCCGAACAACACGGGTATATATTGAAAGTTAAAAAATAATACTATACCAAGTCCTCTTGGACGTATGCGTGATTAGACTTAATTATTACTTGTTGGGAGTCTTAATTTACACACAAAAAATGATGTTTTGGTCACATATTTTCTTAGCTTAATCGCCAATAAATTCTTTAACTGTAGCTAATATACTTTCTTTTACTCATCGGCTAATCTCTAAAACTTTGTTAAAATAGTGTTTTGTACCTTTTCTTTTAGCTAGATTGCACATAAACTCTAGAATTTAGCTAAAATGTTACTTTCTGTCAAAATTAGCATGTGTTTCTGTGATTAAAAATTTAGGTTGAAAATAAATTTAATAAATATTTTTTGAGATCGTGACTCTTAAAAAAGCTTGAACTATCGTATCCTCAAGATGTTAGTACTCCTTTGTCACATACGAACGTGGTCTCCCAAAATCGACAATCGCCTATTTTTTTTTTCCACCATGCATAATGTGCTTGAAATGAAATGTGAGAGAGATCAAGAGAGTCAAAAATATCTATTTAATTAAATGAGAAAATTTGGTAGAAATTGCAATTTGCATCCAAAATTTTAATAAAAAGGATAATTTTAACTACAACTAGAGAATTTATTAGTTTATAGTATAGATTTATGGACCAATATCAAGCAATAGAATTGACCATTTTAGCTACAGTTAAAGAGTCTAATTAAGGACAATTCATTTAAGCAAACAATTTAGTATATTTAATATTTTGTTGCTTATGATCGTGATTTGTAAATATACGTATATTATATATAATACCAAATCACGTGATCATGAAATATGATCCACGTGAAATAAAAAAATTATCATCCTAATTCAAAAAAGTTATTGGCTTGAATCTGCTGTATAAATTAATGAGTTCCGTATTTATGGGTCTTATGTTATCTTAATTATTTGTTTAGATAAGTCTTGTTCGAATCTGAGAGTCTTTGTTAGACAATCCAGGAAAGACTAAAAAGCATTACCGTTTTTTCTACGCGATAATGGTCTCTTAAGATTTCTAGCTCACACATCTGGATATTAATTGGACATAAAGTCAATTCACAACTGCCAACTTTTCCCAGAAACATTGAGTAATAATTTAATGTTTATATGCCTATAATACCACACTTATAAGTTATAATCTCCATACTTACAATTCTTTCATAACTAAAAATAGGGATGTTTCAAATAGTCAATACAAAACAGTGCAAAGTGATTTTTTAAAATCGTAATTGACATCATGGTGTGATGAGAAATTCGTTTGATTAAAATCCAAGCGTAAAAATAGGTAGAACTAACTAGGTTATGCTGAAGTATAGTTTTGAAGTTTCACTAATTGATTGCTTGTCTTTTGAGCCCAACTATTCCCTAAGTTTACTTGAATCAATCCAATTCCGTCGGGTTTTGGTCCATTATCCAATTCGAAAAATGAATATAACATATAAAATTGTACTAATTAATGTCCTCAAGCCTACAAGCCATCACTAGCTAAGCGCACAATATGGAGATCTAACATGAATGTGTTTGCATAATTCATTTCGTTGTATGATTTTGATGGGCCTAAGATTCCTAATTTATATATTATTTTTTACATATCTTTATATATATATATATATATATGTATATATATATATATGTATGTATATATATATATATGTATGTATGAAATTAGTATGCGGGTATGTTATTTAATAGTGATTAACCTGAGTAAAGATGGAAATTCGGTTAAATAGATATTTCTTATTTATTTTTTAACTGAATTTAATCGAGTAAAATTAATTGAACAATTAATTTTAACCGAATTTTCGGTTAAAATTAACCGTTCGGTTAATTTTAATCGAGTAATTATCAATTAATTGAGGTTAACCGAGATTAAGACAACTATTGTATCAAAAAGTCTTCAGATATGCAATGCACACGTTGTACAGATATGCATTGGTAATTGAATCATTTGAATGTACACGGTTATTT
Source organism: Urtica dioica subsp. dioica (assembly GCF_054948205.1). Lineage (NCBI taxonomy): Eukaryota > Viridiplantae > Streptophyta > Magnoliopsida > Rosales > Urticaceae > Urtica > Urtica dioica. The sequence continues at coordinate 39,874,439 of NC_142762.1, forward strand.
CGGTTAATTGAAGTTAATTGGGTTGATTTTTTTTCGGTTAAAAGTTAACCGATTACAACTGACTTCGGTTAACAATTATTTGAAGTTAACCGACTGTGCAGTTTTAAACCTGAGAGAGAGAGAGAGAGAAAGAAAGAGAGAGACTTATCTATTTGATTATTAGGTTGACGTACATGTCACAATTTGATCTTCTCATACAACTCTGCTCCAACATGATTTTATGCTTTGCTAAATCAGACATTACATCTGCCAAACTTTAGTCTCTCAGCGGCGAATTGATGATATACACATATGTGAAACACGGGGCGCGGTGGGCCCCCCCTAAGCCCCAATTTAAAAAAAAAAAAAATTCAGCCTAAATTCATATTTGGCCCCCCTCTCCTCAAAGTCTGGATCCGCCACTGGTGAAACATGCAACATGCTTGCTTTTGATTTTAGGTATTTTTTTCCCATAAAATACATATGTTATAACAAAATTATAAATCAGTTGTCAGTCCACCTCTATATTTGTCTCAAAATATATCCTTGCAGAAATTTTCGCCACAGAAAACGGTGTCTAGACTTTAGTCAATAATATAACTATATGTATAACGAAATTCGTATATTTATGGAATAATTAAAATAATTTTCTAAAAAAAAAAAAAAAAAAAAAACTAATTCGCAACCCATGGTGTGCAGAGAACGGAGAGAATAATAAAAACAAAATACCAGTACTGAAAACGTCTTTACGAACCACCTCATTCCATTAATTTGCCAACCTATAACTTTGGATAAGATTCGGCATATAATTATAAATACATGAAAACATCCATTTAATGTAGAAAACTTAATTGGAGAATGGTTGCGTGTCACAATCTCACCCCCATAGTCTTCAAGACAAAAGCAGATTATAATCACGAACTGATGTAATTACGTAGATTATTCATTATAATTGATTATTATTTCCAGCACAAAAATTAAATGATGGGCAGTTCGCACCAACAAGAAGAAGAAGCTATCTATTAATTCTCATTGTCGCGTACTAAGTTTTTTTTTCTTCCCTAACATCCGAGTACGTGAATTGCTAGGACAAAAACTTATTGGTACTTCTTTTGGCCTCATTAAAATGTAATGCTACGATGGAACACATAAAATTAGCTTACCTACCCTCTATGAATTGTACTGAAAGCACAAACAAATTCTAATAACGATTATGATAATAAAAATATTAGGAAAACTTGATAACTTGGTAGAAAAATAATAAAGGGGTCATTAGGTACTCCCAGTGGAATAAAGTCAATAAACTAAACTTTTTGTGGCTTTGTGTTGCCATTGGACAACATGAGAAATATTCCACCATTAACTTATATATTCTTATGGGTCAATAAGTGGAAGATTAGGTAGGTGGTTCAAGTGAACTAGTAACCTATTCTCAATAAGACGATTATTCGTTTAGTTTTTTAGTTTTGGGGGCATTACACGAGAGATAATATATAGAATTAAATTAGGCCAATGCCCAATTATATATGTATTGAAAAAAAATATCTCTTGCGTGATATAGTCTGGTAAAATAATGATTGTTAACCGAATGCTTAGTCGTGAGTGGTGACTGGTGAGTGATTTAAATTTTGATTTTCAAAAATGTCGAGATCATACTTTCTGTTTAACTAAAATGATAAAATTATACTCTGAAATAGCAACAGTGTCACAAATCTTCTTTTTATTGACTTTTCATTGACGTTGACTATAATATTTATATGTAAACACCAATTATCTTTATTCATTCGCGTCATATATGCAATTTATTTAAAAAATAAACAATAGTCTCTTAATCGTGAAGAACGCAAAAAGAGGCAAAAGGGTAAAAATCGACAGTTGATAGTCATCAAAATTACAGATTCGAACTGAGAACCCATGATTCAGAGTTGCAATTCGAACACAGAATGATGAAGTCATCTCTTGAAAGATATGAATTTTATTATTTAATTTCAATTTAAGGCTATTTTTATTTAAAAATTGGAAATTTGAAAGTTAGGATACTGTTTTGGATTTTATTCTGTTTTTCTTATATAAGAGTTAATATCAATAAAAGGGAGATTTGTGACACTATTATTCATTTTAGAGTATAATTTCGTCATTTTAGTTAAATAGAAGGTATGATCTCGACATTTTTGAAAATCAAATGTTAAAATCGACATTTCACTAAAACACAGGGTATAAATGTGTTATTTTCCCTATATATAACTCACTCTACTCACTAACATTTTTTTTTCTTTTTTTAGAAAAAAAATAAGAGATTGGACCCGAAACATAAGTAGTGTTCATTCGTACCGTTTTTTTGTTAGAAATATAAAAATGTCTCAAAAAAATTTTAATTACATTTTTTCATACTTAAATATTTCTAAACATGTCTCTATATATTTCTTTTTCTATATTAAAATATATTAATTATTTCGCAGCAACGAGGCATACTGTTTGTATATATATATATATAGTCTTTTTGCTGACAATAATTTTAGTATGGATATAGTCTTTTTTTTTAATCATGGATATAGTCAAGAATATGACCAGTAAGGACTTTTTTGTTTAGACGACATAGCCCACACGTAATGCATGGGAAGCAAAACTGTGTACGATAAAGTTGGGCTCTTTAATTGTCTATGCAATGGTAGAATGGGCCAATGAGAAACCTAATTAGGGAAACAATAATCAAATTTGGAAATTACCTCAGTTATATCCTTTTAAGAGCATTTTTCGTTAGTATTTTCACTTCTCATCTTATTTTCATTTCCTCATTTTATTTATTTATTTATTTTGTTTTCACAGTTCATTTAAATTATTTTCTTAAGTTGTTACCGTTTCATTTATAATAATAAAAAAATCATTTGAAATTCAAAATTATTAAAGCTATTCAATAATCACAATCTTAAAAAAAAAAAAAAAAAAAAGGGATATTTATAGAATTTTTCCTAATAAATTTGATGCAAATATAATCATTTTGGATAATTTTTACCAAAACAAAAACAAATACATTTTTGTGATAAATATGAACACATGACTTGTCATAACTTTTTTTATATTGTTATTGTGGTTAATAAAATTAATTATGATATTTAGTATTGTTCTTGTTACCATTTATAAGATTTACTGTTATTGTTGTTACCGTTAATAAGATTTACTGTTGTTTTGTTACCGTTAGCAAGATTATCTATGAGAATAACTATTGTTATTGTTACATTTATTGTTGTTCTTGTTACAGATAATAAGATTTACTGTTGTTCTTATTATTTTTAATAAGATTTATTATTGTTCTTGCTACTGTTAATAAGATATACTGTTATTCTTATTACTGTTAATAAGATTTACTATTGTTTTTGTTACCCTTAATCAAATTTACTGTTGTTTTTGTTACCGTTAATAAGATTAACTATTGTTTTTATTATCGTTAATCAAATTTTGTTACCGTTAATAAGATTTACTGTTGTTATTGCTACCGTTAATGAGATTAACTATTGTTCTTGCTACCGTTAATTAGATTTATTGTTGTTCTTGTTGCCGTTAATAAGATTAACTACGAGAGTAACTATTACTCTTGTTATCATTAATAAGATTTAGAAAAAATGGCGGCATAAAGACCCAATGTTTTCGGGTTCTCCCACTTAAAGACACAATGTTTAAAAGTGGCGGCAAAAGTTCCCAACTTCACTAAACTCTCCCTCCGTTGCAACCCATGTCGTTAAAATGGATGTCAAGTACACGTAGCTAAATCTTGTGCAACTGATACAAAATAAGTAACAAAACAATTCGGCTACACAAATAAAAAAAGAAAAAAACAAGCGAAATCCCTAAATCCCAAATTCAAATCCCAAATTCGAACCAGGTGTACGACGTGGCGGCTAAAGTTCCCAAAGTCGAACCCAAACCCCAACCCACTTGCCGCGACAGAGCGCGACGGAGATGGCTGACCAAGCTGAAGATGTTAACCTTCGCGAAGACGAGTATGCCGATGACGGGGAAGATGAAGAAATCACGCCTCCACAACAATGGTGGTCCAGCGTGAATGAAGCTTGCGCTGAGTCTGCCGTTGGGGATGAAGACTCTGATGGTGTCGGAGGTGATGGAAGTGACTTAGAAAGCCTCTGTGGTGATGATGAAGAACAGCGTGAGAAGAGTGCAGTTGAGTACAATCCGCGCTCAAGTAATTCAAATTTCAAGTTCAAAATTGGAATGGAATTCCCTACCATGGATGATTTAAGGTATGTAATCAGAGAAAAGTTTATCAAAGGGGATCGAGATTTCAAATATGTATTCAATAACAAGACCAAACTCCGTGCAATATGTAAGGGACCGGGTTGTCCGTGGGTGTTGTACGCTAGGGTGAGGGGACCGGGTTTGAGTACAGTTCGAATCAATACGCTTGTCGACGATCATAATTGTGGGATAGTGTTTAACAATAAACTTGTCACTAGTCGATGGTTGTCTAAACACTTTATTGAGCAGTTCCGACTGAATCCAACAATGGAGTATGCCTCTTTCTTGGAGATGACAGCATCAACAAAGTACAGCCATGTAGGTAGCAGTGTTTATTATAGGGCTCGGGCATTTGCTAGAGAGAGATTAGAGGGTAGTGTCGCGAATCAATATGCAGTTCTTGAAGATTATTGCAAACAGATCATGGCTACAAATCCAGGTATGCATTTTCATCAATCTTTGTTTGTTTGCTAGAGGTATATTGGCTACAAATCCAGGTATTGCAAACTGATAATTGCTAAATCTGTTTTTCTTATTTTTCAGGATCTACTGCTCTGATCAAAACAAGTCTAGTTGATGGGAAGAGGGTCTTTGAAAGAGTCTACATATGTCTGAAGGCGTGCGTGGATGGTTTCAACAAAGGATGTAGGCCATTGCTTGGGTTCGACGGCTGTTTCCTTAAAGGCTATACTAAAGGTATGCTTTTGGCTGCAATAGGTATAGACTCTAATAACTCCCTATTTCCTGTGGCATATGCTGTTGTTGAGAAAGAAAACACACAAACTTGGACTTGGTTTACGCTACTAGTTAAAGAAGATCTCGGTGTTCAGAACACACATGGTTTCACAACGGTGACTGACAGACAGAAGGGTTTAGAGAAGGCATTGTCTGAGGTCTTTCCAGGGTCAGAACATAGGTTCTGTGTACGCCACCTTCACTCTAATTTCAAGAAGGATCACCCGGGATTGCTATTGAAGCAACTGTTATGGGCGTGTGCACGAGCAACCAATGAAGTTGAATTCAAACTTCGTATGAGTGACTTAAAAGACGAAGACGAAAAGGCTTATGAGTGGCTTCGGAATAAGCAACCTTCACAGTGGACCAAGTCTCATTTCAGAGTGCAATCGAAATGTGACATGCTCATCAACAATGTGTGTGAAGTGTTCAACGCAGTGATATTACCTGCTATGGATAAGCCAATAATCACCATGCTTGAGAGGATAAGGTATTGGCTTATGTGTAGGTTTGCTAAGAAAAGACTTCAAAGTCACAAGTGGGTGCACGGGGTGGGAAGTCGGATTGTTAATATAATAGAAGGACACAAGAAGATTGCACGGTATTGTATGCCAACTTCAGCTGGGAATGACAAGTTTCAGGTACATTTTTATCTTGAATATGAATGAATATGTTTGAATATGAATGAATATGTTTGAATATGCATGAATATGTTTGAATATGAATGAATATGCATGAATATGTTTGAATATGTTTGAATATGCTTGAATATGTTTGAATATGAATGAATATGCATGAATATGTTTGAATATGTTTGAATATGCTTGAATATGTTTGAATATGCTTGAATATGGTTGAATATGTTTTTATAGGTTATGTTTCGAGGGGTTGAGAGTTTTGCTGTGGATTTACAAGCAAAGGCATGTACATGCCGCCTCTTTCAGCTCACTGGAATCCCTTGTCCACATGCGCTGGTTTGTATTTGGTCCTCAGGTTTAAAGGATGTTGACTACATTGACGACTGGTTTAAGAGAGAGGCCTATGAAAATACATATTCTGGAATGATTGCACCAATGACAAGTCCGGATAAGTGGCCAGACACGGGTTTGAATCCAATATGGCCTCCTCTACAGCAAAGCTTGCCTGGACGTCCTAAGAAGAAGAGGAACAAAAGCAACGATGAAATTCCACCTGGATTTGGACCTAGTACTTCTACCAAACAAAGTAGAAAAGGTCAATTGAATCATTGCAGCAACTGTAAACAAGTTGGCCACAGTAAGAGATCTTGTAAAAATCAAGTTGTTGAAGAGGTAAGTGTATTACTACTTATGCTTGAATATGTTAAGCTGTTGAAATCCCAACTGAATTGAATATGTTTGAATTTGTTAAACTGCTTCAGGTATCGGCTCCCAAAAGGAAAGGAAGGCCACCAAAATCCAATCCAACACCGGAAACAATTAAGAGAATTGATAGGAGGAAGAAACAGGAAGCAAGAGAAGCATCAACGAATGCGTTTACATTTTAGTCTAGTTTGATGAAAAGTGTAATGCCAATATGGCCTTATTTTGGTACAGATTTGCAGGAACAATTAATTCAGTTTTTGATGTTATTTAAGTCTATATTTTGATGAAAAGTGTAATGCCAATATGGCCTTATTTTGGTACAGATTTGCAGGAACAATTAATGCCAATATTTTGCTGGATCAGTTTTAATGCCAATATGCCAATATGTTCAGTTTTAATGTTCAAGTTTGTTGCTGGATCAGGTTTAATGCCAATATGCCAATATGTTCAGTTTTAATGTTCAAGTTTGTTGCTGGATCAGTTTTACTGCCAGTATGCCAAACAGATTCATATTCCAAACACTGCAGAGAAGCTCAAACACACATATATTCCAAACAGATGCTTATTACATCAAACAGAATCTCATTACAGATTTTAACTCCAAACAATCTTACAAATTACACTAATCAAAACAAAATGCAACATAATAATATAAATTGACCAATATTCACATCTTCGAGTTGTACTCTTGGCTTCTTCGTCCTTTATGTCTTTGATTTTCTCAATTTCATATTCCAACTGGTGAATGGAATGCATTATCCGATCAGTACTGTTTGCTTCTTCTTCTTCTTCCTTGACAGTCCTGATGCTTTTGAGTTCGATTTCTAACTGGTTTATTCGTCTAAGCAAACCAGGTATCACTCCCTTCGATCTTTCACAAATCTCAGGATCAACCCACCTAAAATATTCACATCCAGACTGAAATTGAAAGAAGAAATACACACATCAACAACTCGATTTCAAAACCAGAGTCAAATACAAAAACTCAATTGAATGATTCTCTTTCTACTCACTTTTCCCTTGTAGCAACTTTGAAATCGCCTACCGGGATTCGACTCAGTCCACGATGTCCGCTGAGTCACTGGCACGCCACACATACACGTCGGACCCGTTGAAATTCCTCGACCCGCTGACGAACGACTGCGTGAATGTCGTCCACTCACGTTGGTACTGGAGCCGCTGATGAACGACGAACTACTAGCTTCCATCTGCTTGATTTCAGTGCTTTGAAGACGAAGAAGAAGATTTAGACATTTAGGGTTAGGGATTTTAGGGATTTAGGGGTTTAGGGATTTCGGGATTTAGGATTTCGCTTGTTTTTTTCTTTTTTTATTTGTGTAGCCGAATTGTTTTGTTACTTATTTTGTATCAGTTGCACAAGATTTAGCCACGTGTACTTGACATCCATTTTAACGACATGAGTTGCAACGGAGGGAGAGTTTAGTGAAGTTGGGAACTTTTGCCGCCACTTTTAAACATTGTGTCTTTAAGTGGGAGAACCCGAAAACATTGGGTCTTTATGCTGCCATTTTTTGTTGTTCTTGTAATCGTTAATAAGATTAACTATTGTTCCTGTTGCCGGTAATTAGATTGACTATTGTTCTTGCCACATTTAATAAATTTAATAGAAAAAATTATGTTAGGGTTAATTTTATGGGTCCGTTAGGTTTATAGTCATCTTTATACTTTCACATTGATATATAGCCAACGTTTCATAAATACTAGGTAAATTGACGTAAATATCCCACCATTTATTTCAATGAAATGGCAAACCAGGAATGTCACGTCATCTTTATGGTTATTTATCTAAGATTTACAAAACGTTGGCTGTGTAGCAACCCCAAATGTTTTAGCTGGCCAGTTATCTAATTTTTTGTAATTTTAATTACTCTAACATTTAATAATATTAATTATTAAGAGTATTATTGGAATATTGAAATGTCATTTTTATTAATTGGTTATTCTCCTAATTAAATATGTTAATAGTTGAGCTACAATTTTAAGAATGAGAGCTATTCCGGCTAGTTACTTAGCTCGCCCTTAATCAAAATATGTACTTTTAAGTAAGGATTATGAAATAATTAGAATATAATAATGCTTAAATATTTGGTGTAATCTTTACACCAAATGAACAGTGTTACACATAATTTGGTGCAACACTGTTCATTTTGTGTAAAAATCACACAAAATATAGAGTTTTGAAGTTATAGAGTTTATACCATCAGAGAACTTTATATTTAGAGTTATAGAGTTCTCCATTGGAGATGCTCTAATAATTAGATGTTATTATCTGTACAACGTCACGATTATCTAATGTCATAGGATTCAGGAGCTTATTGGCTACATGTGATGTATATAATATGAACGTTATTTCGTAAGAGTTGTGTGAGCAGTGTCGAACTAAAATTTGGATATGCTTGTTGCAGGAGCGAATGAATCCTTAATTGTGATTTTCCTATTTGATTTTCTTAACTATATTTAAAATTCTCAAAATTCCGATATTTTTTTTCTTCTATCTATTTTTATGAAATTTATAGTATTTGATTAAGCTAGGATCTCATGGATTTGACCCTTATTTACTGCTATAATCTTGTAATATTTAAGAAAATTATTTCTTGATCACGAGATAATGCCATCAAGTATCCTTAGAAATAAAAAAATATATAGTCTTGGGTTTAAATCTTTTTTATAAAAGGTTTGAATTGAATTTTTCTCTAATTTAAGGGGCTAAAATAAAATTTCAAAATTGAAAATAAAAATGAAAAACGCGTCGTTAAAACATCTCAAAGCACACTTAATGAGAAAATCTGGGTAAAGAAAAAGTTTCTATTAATATTATTGATTTAAATTACATATGTCTATGTTATGTATTAGGACGCTCATAAAATAAAGGGTCAAGCGGCTAAATGACCAAATAGAACTTAAGGATTTGCAAAATAGGCAAAGTTTATCAAGTATAAGCAAAATAACTAAACTGCGATTAATCCAGGCAGGATTAAATTTAATCCAAGCATGATTAAATTTAATCCAGAGATTTTATTCAGCCCTAAAATTTAATCATCGACAGCATGTAGAAGAAATCGTCCGAGCCAATCCGGAATCGTCGTTTCGTTTCGCCTCATATGGATCTCGGAGACGATCGCCTGGGCTTCGACGAGCGTGACCTCGCCGGACTCGTCCTGATGTTCTGCTATGAATTGCCGGAGCTGATCGACTGACATCCGATGATTGCTGTCGGAGAACTTGGCGAAGGCTTCCACGACGTCGCTCGGCGGCGCGGCCTCGGTGAGCTTGAACTTCCGTTTGAAGTACTTGAAAAACTTGTAGCTGTTGTAGCTCTGACTATTGCTCGCCGCCTCTTCATCAGCCAAGATCTCGAACGTGTTCTGTTTGGGATTTTTGGGGAAGGATTTTCGAATTGGCTGTTTTGCCTAACCTAATGAAACTATGACTATTTTGCAAAAGCCATAGTATGAATTGGCTACTTCATACCATTTTTTCTAAAATAAATTTTGGTATTTCTCATCCATATGCTGGAGATCAACTAGAACGTAAAAGATTCGGATAATAACATCTTTCATTTTTGTTCTTTATTTTTTAAATTATTTCATTACATAATGCCTAGAGTAAATCTTGGAACTATTTAAACTATGGGATACAAAAAGATGAACATATTTTTTTAAAAAAATACCTTTCGACTAAATTTGACTAGTTGATGCCTATGTTATAAGGGGTCGTATATACTTTTAGAGGGCATAGTTAGTTAAAAAAATTAAATAACTATTATATTATGATTATATATTTTCTGCATTTAATATCAAATTTTAACTATAAAAATTTATTTAATGTATATAATGAATATAAAATATCTCAGTAAATAATTGGCAATAGTCAAACTCTACATAACTAGCTAGGTATATAGAATATCTCAGTAAACAATTGGCAATAAAACTTAGGGTTATTAAGGTATATAGACACACGACTATAGAGAATTGAGATTTAGCCAACATTTGATTAATTTCTTGTAAATAGCCAAGTGGACTTATCAACAGATTAATAAAAGACTTATTTAACCTAGCCAAATTCCCGTCCATTATTTTCAGCCCATTAATTTAAATGAAAAACAAATATTCGGCCATAACTACTCGCGCAAATCGAGGGAGCATCATTAACACCGAAAATCAAACATCACACGCAACCATAATCTTTACGCGACCCAGAAAAAAACCCAAAAAAAATCTCTCGACCGAAACCCTAAAATCCATTAAAAGTTGTAAGCAAAAATATGTACCGACGATTGAAGAACAAAGAGATTTGAACCCCGACGGCGACAAACAAGGTATGAAAAATCCATTAACATTCAGGTGATTTTTTTTTAAATATGTTGGTTGTTCTGAGAATTTTTGTCGATCAAACATTTACGTTATATCAAAAGGGGTTTTCAGAAATTGAGTTTCAAAAAATGGAAAATGACCGTCGTTAATGGCCGAATGAAAGAGTTAATGGTTTTGAATATTTTGTTTCGAGTGAAAGATGTTAATGGCCGAATGAGTTTAAAAATCTGGAAAAAATGGGTCTTTGGATTTTATTTCTCTATGCCGAGTGTTTATGAGTGTAAGTGTGTTTGAAATTTTTTCTTATCCTTTACCGTTTTTCAAGTTTTGATATATTTTGGATGCGTGATTGTTTTGGTTTTCCAGACCGAGATTATTTACACAAATAAGAAGAAATGACCAAAAAGTCTCCCGCCAAGAAAAAGGTCAACACCGAAATCATAAAAGAAAAAAGAGATGAAGTAAATGTAAATACATTGTAAACACATTGTAAAGAGAAAGAGATGAAGTAAATGTAAATACATTGTAAATGTAAGTTTATTTACATATATGTTCTTGTGCCATGGTGAATAGACGGTTATGAAAAGCAGTGAGAAAGAAATTTGGAAGTTCAACAATCTGGAATAATCAAACACGCTGAAGAGAATACAATTTGAATATGAAATTGGCGGTAAAAATAAAGATAAGGAAAAATGCGACCAAAATAAATATCATATTTTCAATAAATGGAAAATATTGAAATATTGTAATTTAATGCTATTAAACGAAAATAGAAACCAAATCAACTAGAAACATGCGGCTGGAACTTTCAAAATATGCTGAAAAATTCAAGTTCCACGTTTGAAAACTTGCCTAATTTGTTTGAATATTTGATTCAAATTTTTTAAAACATAACTGCCTAATTTAAAAACTTGGCCGAAATTATTAAGGGCAAACATGTAAAAAAATAAGCCGTTAATAGGTTGCCACGTATGCAAGTTGGCTATTTACAAAATATTTATAAAAAATTGACTAATTTACAATTCTTATAATTTATGTGGCGTACGTAGCCAATTTTCTGTAAAACTTATTTACAGAATTCATACTATGAATATAATCAAGTATCATATGAACACTTGTATATGCAGTTAGTCATAGAAAAATTAGTATCATGCGCTTGAATAATGTATTAATACATCATAACCATATTCACTAATATTAAGTATCTATTGATATCAAGAGTGATATATATATATATATATATATATATATATATATATATATATATATATATAAGTTTGACAACGAGAGACGATGACCACATTAGAATAAAATATTTGGGATCTAAAACACTTTATTATTGAATGATTATTATGAGTACGTATACTGTTGTATTATTGGATCCCTAATTAATATAGAATTTATAGTATACCTAGCGGTTTGAAATTTAAGATTTTACAAAACAGCCAATATTTTATCAGTCTTAGACAACTAACTAAGCTTGGCGAAAACTATCGTTCATTTATAAAACAAACCAATTAATCTTAAGAATTCAAAACTATAATATGTCTAGAATTACAAATTATACAATTATGATATTATATTAAAATTTATCACATAAGACTTGCTTGTTATCTTCGTAAATGTAAATATCCCCCTCGCGGCAAGAGCCTCTCGCTAAATGACATGAATATCATGAAGTTCTCGTAAATATTCCGCAAACATCACACATATTCTGCAAATACTGCACAAATTTTGAAAAATGAAGCTTTTATTTTCTCAAACACCTCAAATACCGCACACTTACCACTAAAATTAAAAGTGCTGTGCGACTCCGATAAACAATATTTTAATCCGTAGTATATAAACAACAAACATATTAGTATTTTTTACATTCATAACATATGAGTAATACTAACGAACATTATGAGCCTGATGTATGATTTGTCAAATGTCAAGTAATATATATATATATATATATATATATATATATATATATATATGTATTATTTATGGCTGGATAAAAAATAAAAATAGAAAGAAGTAAAATTTACGGCGATATTGTGTCCACGTGTCTTTCATTTAAATTTATGCATGTGGGTCCAGCCTTAGTCTAAATGACTTTGAAAGTCTCATTTGGGGAAGTTGCCAAGAATTAGATTTGAGGATAATTATCCACCTGTCACGTAGAATATTCAATTTTCTCATGCCAGCCTCACAGTTCCAACTTTACAACCCATGGCGAAACTGCCTCGAATATGGGGTTTACATTATTTATTTGTATTTTGGTCATTCATATTTCACAGGCTTTTTGTACATTCTTGATTAGAATATTGCCCCCACTGAATAATCTATGTGAGAAAATCAACCCTAAATTAATAGTGTGGAATGACTAGTTCTTTCTATACATTTATTCTTATTATTATCTACACAAGTGGTGACGTAGATATCAGCTTGAGGAATATTACTCTTCAATTGGAATATTAAATAATGTAGACTATACGCAACAGCCAAGTCATGCCAGAATGTTTCTTCGTTGTTCTTCAATACGGATTATTTTTGTCGTTTCAGTACACCAAGGACAAAGATTAACAACTGCTTTTTCATATCTAGTCATTGCATATATATATAAAGAATCAAATCTGAAGAAGAACAAAAAAAAACATTGGTTTTTTTTTGTTCGATTTTTGCATTTTTACACCAAGCGCATCAGTGAGATAATATATATCGTATATTTGATATACGTATAAGCTTACAGACGCATCGATATGTACTCATGGAAAACATATATCTACACACAAAAATCATATCTCTTAGATCTACATGACTTACGTGACAGACTTCTAATACCTAATCAGATTATTAAACAAAAAAAATATCCAAAGAATCGTACGTAAAAAAACAAGCAATATTAATTTTATGGACTATAGTCTCTGCTCAGGAAGTGACGATCTTTCACGCACAGTCCTCGAATATTGCATGAAAGTGGTTCTCTCTTGAACAGGCCGTTTTTGCTTCATCAACTTTGACCAAAACCCACTGCTTCTCTTTTGCTCGTGACTTTTATCCTCATCGATGTTGCTACGACGATATCTCGGAAAGAAAGCCAAAGATCTGCTCTTCTTGAGCACATTTCCACCAGCGAGAAACGACGACGAGACGTTCGCTACGGGAGAGGAAGAAGACGAGGCCGAAGAGGAAGAGTAATACGACGACAAAGAGGACGTCGTTGATGACGTGGCGGTCTCGACGGTGGTTCTCCGAGCGTTCGGTTTTTTGTCGATCTGAGCGAGCTTTTCTCTGAGGCAGACGGAGCAGACGCCCGGAGACTGGCGGTGCTTCGGGTGCTTCTTGCAACGACCGTCGTTTTGTCGCCGCGGGTCTGGTTTTTGGTGTCGTTTTTGGAAAAGCGTTGCCATGGTTTGCGTTTGAGGGTTTGTGAAGAGGAAGATGAGGGAAGAAGGGAAAGAAATGTTGAGTTGTTTAAGCATCACTATGTGTGTGTGTTTGGTTTTGAGGGATTTATAGGAACGTGGGGATTTGGAAGTTTTTGGTGTGTTTCGTTGATAGTTCCTTGTGAGCTTCTTTCGGTTTTCTTTAAAAAGTTGTGTTGGAATAATGGAATTATTAGTGTAGGAGATCCCTTTTGACGGGTTACTATATATATGTACACATATATATTTGTGGGGCCAATATTTTATATAAAAAAATGATTTATGTTATCTCTTAGTATGAATACAATTATATTAGGTGATTTTAGATAAAAGGTTGTTATTTATTATTATTATTATTGAAAAATAGATTAGAGGTGTTATGTATGTACGGTCTTTGTATGGCTGAGATGGGAGTAGGGAATGTGGGGTCCACATGTGGGATTTGGAGTCGGTGGCTGGGATGTCTTTGATATGTGCCACGTCTTTATTAGTATTATTATTTATTGTAATTAAAATTTAAAAAAAAAAAAAAAAAAGCGCCGAAGTGTGGAAAAATAAGAACGGAAGGACTATATTTTTCTCCAAAAAAAGGGCTATTTTTCTTTTGAGCTCCAATATGTTTCTAAGGGCGGCGCGGAAAATACGGGTTGGAGTTTTGGGAATAAAAAAGAAGAGGATAAAGAGTTGAGGATTTGTTTGCAATGGAAAGAAATGCGAAAAGCGGCGTCGTCTTATTATGAATATATCTCCCATCTTTAAACCTTATTAATCTTAATCTGATGCTCTTCTATTGTACACAACGTTTTACCTGGTAAACGTAACAGTTGAAAGAAATACAAAAGATAATAACGAAAATATTATCATGTAACATACAACGTTGCGCAGTTAAACAAAAGAAAATTGCATAATGTGCATATGTTGTATAAGCTTATAATGATAGTATAATTAAGTTAACTCCAATTATGCAATATCGTGAGTTCCATTTAAATCTTACGTAAAAGTTTTTGTGTATCTTATTATAATAGCTCATGCTTAGTGTAGTCTACATAGTTGATTTATCTACTATGCTATGACACAAGCGTGAGCTTTTGCGCTCTGCTTTTTCTTCATTATTTAATATTTATTTGGCCGTTGAATTATTCAAAAGCTCCTCATTTTCTCGCACCCACATACACGCCATTTCACTTTTTTTTTTTTTTTTTTTTACCCACCAAGAAAAGTCATGGAAAACCATTTTCTCAGACACAGTACGCCATAGTTTTAATAATGAAAAATTTAATGTTATTTTAGTTATAGTATTCCATTTTTGGCGAAAAGAAAATGCTCGATTCGCTCATAGCTAATACATGTTGGAATTTGTCAAGTCCTAGTCACTACTCACTATCAAGCTTCAAAACACACAAAAAAAAAAAAAAAAAAAAAAAAAAAAAAAAAAAAAAAAAAAAACATAATCTGAATGTACAACACTTTTGTTTGTATTTTTTTTTATGAATATGTATTGCTTGGATTTTAATGAGAATATATGTATAAAACAGTATTCTCTAATAGTTATGGAAAACATCTTACGTAAGGATTATGACTAATTAATAATTTTAAAGGGCCAATTAAATTATTAACCAATTTATGGAGTATTTTAAAGGTTTGGCCAATCTAATTTTTAGCTTATTTTTCTTCTCCATGAAAGACACGAAGTAATCAATGGCGGCAGATCAGAGCTTTGAATATATGACGATGATTACATGATAATTTAACGAATATGGATAGTTCATGTCATATTCGATTTACATTTCTGATCCTGATTTCTAGGCGTTTTTTTCTCACCAACCCTGATTCTTGTGTCGATATCAGATGCGAACTCCATTACATTGTTGAGAGAGGCAACTCCAAAATATTTGAAACGAAGTCGTAACTTTGACAGTCATTTATTTTGCAGTTGATTTTACCTAGCTAATTCCGACATTGAGACATTCTTCATCAAGAAACTTAAATCTTGGGTCACTTGTAAATATGACTTCATTACCGTGTTGGATATTTAGTAATATCAAATGTTTAAGTTGGTTATTTTTCTAATTTTCTGAAATAATTTTAATAGACTTGATATGAAGTAATTTTTTCAGTTTATTTCAATGACATGGATACATAATTTCATTAATCTTTCGCCTTGACTAGAGGACTCATGTTGGGCATAAAAGTCGTGAATTTGAGACTACTAATCCGGCACGTGTATCTTAGGGATATATAATCATTTTATTAATTAGGTGATTAGTATTTAAATTTAGGATAATTTTGTCTTGATTTTAGTGCATGTACATTAACATGGCTCTATGGTTAGCTCGCTATGTGGATTGGAATTTGGAACATATGTTGCATAGCCGTTAGCCTATAAATTATTAGCATTATTCCAAACTACCAGTTCAATTTAAGTTAGGGTTTCGCAAAATCTTAGTATTACTTTATTTTGAACTAGTTTTTTTTTTTTTTTTTTTGAAAGTGGGGATTGAACCCACGACCTTCACACAGGAGGTGCGCGTGAAATTACCACTAGGCTATCCTAAGTATCACATTTTGAACTAGTTTATCTGCTTTACCAACTCTAATAAGCTGCATTAAATCCGAAATAGTCTCATTGACTATTACTTGGAAGAGAAAAAATAAAATAAAATAAATAAATAAGCGAAGTTGCAGGTCAATTAGTCAATTTCCATTTGGCATGCAAATTTGTAAACATAACTAAGCCATGAAAAGTCAATGCCATGGATCTCAATTTGTCATGCCACGTATTGATAGTAAACGTTGGAAAAACTTAACAAAGCACTTGTTGTTTCAAGTTTCTAAGCCTACTTAAATGTTTAAAATTGTCAAATAATAATATTTAATAAATAGACACTTCTAGACGAAAATCTTAGATAAAAAACAACTTTCATATAACAAATGCTGACTATTTACTTAAAATTTATGTCTGAAAGTAACTATTTACCTAAAATTTACGAAACTATTTTCCTAATTTTTTTGTTGTTTTAATGTTACTAGGAAAATCGACGTGTCTTTAGTCCAATCGTACTAACTGAAGCATTTACTCGTCCAACAGGACTAAAGATGAAGAATCAAATCGCTATATATATATATATATATATATATATATATATATATATACACACACACACATATGGGCGCATGTACACATTCCAAAGAATACACACACATATGGGCGCATGTACACATTCCAAAGATTGAATTTAGCTTGAAAGGGGACAAAATTAACTTAAGTGAAACAAATTAATAAATAAAGGATTACTAGAATCTTGTTCATTTACATCCCAAAAGGTAAAAGGAGAGCCAAGGATTACTAGGATCTTCAATTATGCACCAGATGGGAATCAAATCTGGAAATAAGATCAAAGCCGTGAACATATATGTTGGCAAAACCAATCAATTAGCTACTTTTGGATTATTAAATTAAACATTTTCATTTTCACATTGTTACAGACTGCTTAAAGAATCTAAAGACACCGACTTTTATTTCACATTTTAGCCCCAATAAGAAAAGCCCTTTTCCCACCATATTGGAAATAGCCCTCACAAGGACTCAAATGTGTCACTTATACAGAGTTCCAGATCTCATATATCTCACAGCCAGATTGGTCAAAGTCAAACTAACAAAAACATATGCCCACTTGTACTAGTTTTGTATAATCTCTACTACAACTCACTTCCATTCATGGTTCTAAGAAGTTCACAACCACCAAAAACGAAGAAGCGAATAAATCATTTTATTGCATCACACAGCTTTCGGAACCCACAAACATAGTCTCTAGAGTAAATAAAACTTTCAGAGCAGATCTACCAATGAAGGACAAGAACCCTGAAGCAAAGGAAAAATGGTAATACCCATTTTATTCGTCTATTAGCTGGTATCTTCGGCAGTATTTACTTCTCTTGGGCACTGAGATACGTATGGTTTGAGCTGCAGAGAGGAACACCGAGGAAAAAGGGAATTAGCAGGGCATATAAGTACAAACATTCTCAAGTATTTATATTTCATAACACATTTTTGCAGAATACGGATCGGAAAAAAGAATAATAGTTCAACAACATATTCAATCAAATATCTTGTCAAACCATTAAAATCTTGTGACTTAAAAAAAAGTGTGTGTGTCGGGAGCAGCATTGTTTTGGAGTAGATCAAGGCCAAGTTCAACAATTTCGCCTAAAAGGATTCGTGGGCCGGCCCAGGATTGAGGAAGTGAAAGATTTTGGTGATCGAGATAGCATCAAATCCAGCAAAAGGCTGACTGTTAGATGTTTAGCGGCGCGATATGGCTCAAGAAAAAACCCATAATGTGTTGGAGATCAATTTTGTGGTACTAAAGGCAATCACGCAATAATCAAAACAAGTATTAATGGCGAACTAAGAATCCAAAGCCAATGTGAAACCAAGGAATTGAAGACATAGCTACAATTTACAAATGACTAAAAAGATTGAGCTACAAAAAAAGTTTTTTTGTTTTTTAATACCGCAACAATGTCAAGAAATAATTTCTTGGATGTAAAATAATTGATGCATGTAATCCAATGTGCTTATATCCACGTAATCAAACTGTAAAGGAGCACATAATACAGAAATACCTTGAAACCAGTCAAATCAGGAACCACATACTTAGGTAACTTTGCTGGAACAATAACATATCCACCTGCAGAAAACAAAATCATATCATTATTTCGTAATCATATCAGCTCAACCAATAAAATATATACGGATTTTTTTTTTCCTAGAGAAAAATAGAAATGTCCTAGCTTGTATTTACAAGCGAGTTAGAAATGCATGAGTTAAGTAATAAAGCCAAACCGAAAATTGCACCCGAAGTTTCAAAGTTCTGTAAGTTCATCGATCAATCCACCTTAAATCACAACCCGTGACACTAATCATTGGTTTTTCTGACATCATTTTATCTGTGATTTTCAAGTTTTAATAAGATTTTTCATCTTCAACTACAAGAAGTAATTTAGCTAAACAAATAACTTTGCAACAAATAAACCATTGACGAACAAAACAAAAAATAAAAATGAAAAATATAATGTCCTCTACGAATACAAGCATTGAAGGGCATAGAAAAGCGACAAAAAGTTTTTAGTATTTCTTCTTCTAACCTTTACGAGTGTGGAAACCAGTGGGCTTGCAATTCTTTCCCTTGTAGAAATTTCTAGGGGCTCGTTTTGAGGACAAGATGTCCAGCGAAGACGTTCGCTTTCTCCGAAAAGCCCTTCCTAACCCTAATATCAGTCCCAACGGCATTGTTCTCTTCCAACTGAACCCTAAACAACCAGTGATTAAGACAAGCTCAGAATCGACTCAGTCCCATAGCGGGAATAAAAGAAAACCTCAAACTCATTTTTTATCGGCCACAAATTCATTCCTTTAATTTTTATTCGTAAATAAAAATATATCAGGAAAAATAAATAAAATAAAATAAAACTGTGGGAATCGGAAAAGTAAAACTTACGGGCTTCGAGGTTTTGGCTCAGACTTGAACGCCGGAGGAGAGCGAGAGAGCAGAGATCACAATAGAAGCTGGTTTTCAGTTCTCTCGCGGCAACGATGTGAGAGTGAAACGAGAGCTGGTAGTGAATTGGGCCTCGGCCCATAAATGAAGGTGACGAAAAGCCCAGTTCTTCAATTCTATTCAGCGAAAATTACCGGAATAGTGTTTCGAAAGTATGGTATTACTAAACTATACATAATTAATGAAATATAAATAAAACGGTGAACCATAAACAAAATTAATAAAAAAAATGCTAAACAATTAAAAATTATGTAAACATCAAGAAAATAATTGTTTAAACTTTGAAAATAAACTTATATATACTCATCAAGAAAATAACATTATATGTTCATCACACTATTTAGCTGGCATATAAATACATAAACATTTAAAAAAAAAATAACAAAAATAACACTCATGAAATCATGACATGTCACTACAAAATACAAAGATTCATGAATTCTCAAAAACAATAATTACTTTTTTTTTTTAGGGAAAGTTGTCACTCGAATTTTAGATTAATGGCATATCAGCCAAAACATCCTCCCACAAGTTAGGAATGTTGTGCAATGTAGTGCTTGAAATATGTAGTGTTGCACAAACTTTCAATTTCAAGATTTTCAATGTAAATTTCATCTAAAATTTAAATATCAACAACTGTAAAATAAAATTTTAGACTTACCGTGCAAATGTGAGGTGCCGGCCCACCCGCTAGGCTGGTTAGGCAGCTGCCTAGGGCCTCATATTTTCAGAGGAAAAAAAGACCCATATATTTTATTAACAAGTGTACTTGGTTTGGGCATTGAAGAAACATAAGACCCAATTATATATTTAGAATACTTAGTTACTTTTTGCTAACAAGAGACCCAATCAGTTTTTTATGTGAGCAACAAAATTAGTTGTGCTTGACATTTGGCACTGGCATAATTCGGTAGATACAAAACAATTAAAACAAAAAATATATTAATTTCACACTCTTTAACATATGTATGCATGCCAACAACAAAAAAATAAGTAGACAATATTACTATTTAAGCAATATAAATTCAAAAATATTGTAAGCACATTTTTTAAAAAAATAATGACTTTGACGTGGATTTTGCAAATATAGAATACCAAAGGAGGTTTTATTAGATTCTTTTAACTTATTAAAAATTATGGTTAAATACTATATATAAATATTATGTTATATTTTATTAAAGGCTTTTTTTTTTTGCAAAGGCCTTAGTATTTGTTGGACCGGCCCTGGTTGCTGGAAATATTAGAGGTAACCAGAAAAGTGGCAGCTCATCGGAAAGTCTGGTGGTTCCTTCAGAAATCAGAAATCTCGTCAAAATTAGCAAAATAATAAAAGTAGATACAAAAATAAATTCACATACAATCATACATTTATAACAATAATCAACGAATGAACACTAAATTAAAGAATAAAATATTAAACTGAAAACTCAAAAAATCAAACACGTAAAATATTAATATTATTCCTTACTTATGACAAACAAAACACAAGCGGAAAACTACTAAGAATTGCAAAAATGCTGATAAACGAACTAATAAGAAGCACGCGAGGGGAAATAATTCACTCGTAGATTAACAATATTTAAAATTACTCTCGAGAATGAAATTTCCAAAGCCTTTCTACCGGCAAGATTATGTGACAGTATTTTTCATGATCGTATTAAAGATAAATTATTTTGTTGATTATTTTACTAGTAACTTGATCTTAGAGAGATATCACTAGTATACATTGATATTTTGAGACTTGGGTGTGCATGGTCTAATCATGTGCCCATGTCTGATCTGAAATTTGTTTTCAGACCATATTAAATGGCATAGAAATTAAGATCGAATAAGGCTGAATAAAATATAAAAAAAATGGATCAAACTAGTTTCGATCGGTCCTAACCGATTCAATGCAATTGTATAGTGTTTTAAAGAATCATTTTGCAAATCAAGTATCATGAGTCCTAACAAAAACATGTTAAGAATTAACATATATTGGTATGATCAAGTTTAAACCGCAGTTTCAATATCTGAAACTTGATCGAGTCAGCTTGAAAACACACTACAGCAATGTCAGTAATTACTAATATTGTAAATTACATAATTATTTTGGCACATGAATAATGATAAATTACATCCATAGCAATGTGAGGAAAAAAAAAACTACGTACTTACAATTGGGGAAATTAAACAGGAAAAAAAGCTAAATAAAATTTGTTAATCGCGTTTTTGGATTAGCATTAAGAACCGTCCGTGGTTCGATCTAGGGCCGGACCCTATGACCGCACGTAGGTTGGGTTTGGTGAAGTTCTTCTCTTCTCATCGTGTTCGTGTTCTTCGGATCTTTGGGTCACCGGGTCCTTGAGTTTTCGGGTCTTTGGATCTTCGAATCTTCGGGTCTTTGGATCTTCCACGTTCTTCGTGTTCTTCGTTGGATCTTCGAATCCTTGCACCTTCACCTGACCACAAAGAAAATGTGAATCTAGAGGGACGCGGAGGGTTTTCCCTCGGCACGCGCTCCGACGCTCAACATTAGTCGTGTTGTATTATGTTCTTGGTGAACGATTTGTACTCGTCTCTATGTTTTCTAGAGAGAGAAAGTGGTGGTGTGATTTTTGTAGAGTTTTGACAAGTTTAGAGAAACTTACCTTGTGTTGTGAATGAATGTGGTATATATAGGGACCAAGGAGTTTGGTGAAAAGTATTTGATTAGGTGGTGGAGATGGCCGGGTGGTTTTGGCCGAGTGAAGACGGCCGGGTGGTCTTGGCCGAGTGAAGATGACCGGGTGGTCTTGGCCGAGTGAAGACGACCGGGTGGTCTTGGCCGGGTGAAGAGAACCGGATGATTTTGGCCGAGTGAAGATGGCCGGGTGGTCTTTTTTGTGGCTTTGTCTTGAAGATTTGTCAAAAAGTCTAGCTTGAAAGCATTCTTTGAGAGTCTTTTGAAAGACATTTCATGAGTGTTGACTCGGAGCTTGGTGCGTGAAATTGCTTTGTGGGCTTGTGCATTATGTATGGACTTGATGTATCATTTTTTGCTCTCGGGGTGTCGTTTTTACGTTGTGAAAACGACGGCATAACAAAACTATAAATAGTAAAACAAAATTAAATCAAATAAAACTGGGAACAACAAGAAATATACTACAAAAATAAAAATTTATGAAATAAAAACAGGTTAATGGGATGTTTGGGGAATAAAGTTTGACAAAAAGGTAACAAAGGTGACTCCAAATAACATCAGTAGATTCTGATAAAAACACAAAGATATAACATCCGTTGAATTTATATTAATTCTTACATGTAAATCTATTTAATATAAAGAAAAAAAAATTGTCGCTGCCAAATAGAGCTGTAAAACAATGAGGGATTTTCTTAAATATTACATGATCACATGAATCACGTCGTATATGAGAAATATTATTCAAATTGTTAGTATTATTAATTTATTTCTCCGTCTAAAAAAGCGACTTTTGTATGGGAGACAGACGTGATGTTCTATGGAGCCATGCTTTTCTTCAAAAGGATATGCCAAAATTTGGCACAACATTCAAATTTTCTACGGAATGGTTGAAATTTTGGCGAAAAGTTTTTTTTGTTAGATTCGCACATGTGCCTCGTATGCTCACTTGACGACTAAAGTAATTGTCAGTTCGAGGGAACATAAATATGTAAAAGGATACAGCAACATCTCAAAAAAAAAAAAAAAAAAAAAAAGAACTCCTCGATGAGACTTTTTTTTAAGGAAAAAAAAAATGTAAGCATTTCCAATACTCTCTTTTTACGCATAAGATTGGATGTCTAAAGTCTAAACCATAAAATTTGTAAAAATACGAGAGTCGCACAACAGTGATATCGATTATAAGGTGGTCATCAATTATAAAGAGCATAGTGCTAAAATGCTCAATCAATCATAAATAACTGAAAATTAGGGAAATTATATATTTCCTTCCTCTGCAATTAAAGCGTCAATCAATAATTTAATATCTTTATCTTCAAGAAAATAGTACCCTGAAAGGGACTTGTTTGATGGTAAATATATACGAAAGTTCTCGAGTTCCCTATAAGGCTATACCTCTCATTGAAAGGCCATCTTTGCCTTCTTACTAAAATGAAATATCAAACTTAAAGAGCAATTGGTTAGGGTTTTCTTGCATGGCTTTCATTGACATTATGTCTATTAAATGCATAAACCGAATCAATCAATATTTAAAGCATTTATGAAAGTGGTCGTGTTGAGAAGTTACACTCAGTGTCGCACTTATGTGTTAATTTTTGGCCACGGGTGTATATATATATATATATATATATATATATATATATATATATATGAGTTTGACACTTCTAAATTTACCGCGGTAATTAAGCTGATTAGCCTGGACCGGTGTTTAATGTCTGCACCGTACATTTGTACGTGCATGCCAATACATCCCTACAACCATTACTAGAATTGCACAACGAGAGATCAAAGAGAGAAACAATTGAACTTGATTCATATAACAAGATTTATAAAGATTAAAGTAGCACGGTGAGTCTTTGAGTTTTTTTTATTAGTGCCAACTCAGCGAAGTATATCCACACCACAACCCCCTTCAAACTCATTGGCTAATATCGTGGAGAGTGAGTTTAGCATGCAAATTTGAGAAAGGCGTGCTAGAGACGAGCTTGATCAAATCATCGGCAATCTAATCTTGAGCCGGAACTTGCTAGACCAAAATAAATCCTTAAACAATCTTTCGAAATACAAGTCCATCTTTAGATGCTTGGTACGAGCATGGAGAACATGATATTTCGAGCGCACCAGAACAATAGAGTTGTCACATCAGACATCATGCGGACAAGACTGAGACATGCTCAACTCATTCATTAAAGAACACACGAAAGCAAATATCTGCAAAAATTAGCTTCAGTGCTCTGAAACTTATCATATGTACGTAGAGCACTTAGAGATAGCGTGTTGCTTCTTGGTTGACCAAGATACAAGACTAGGACCAATGAACGCATAGTAGCATGTTGTTGAGCGAGCCTTAATCAACGTCATTGAAAACTGTCACATTCATGGTCCAAGCGGGTTAAATGAGAAAATCCATCTCAACTATGCAAGATAGATTCCATTTGTTAGCTGTCCAAACACAACTAAAGAGGATTGTGCATGAATTGACACCTTTATTGACCACATAAGAAATCTCCGAGCGAGTGATGGTAGTGTACTGGAGAGCACCGATAACACTACAACCGGGTCACTGTCTTATGCAGAGAGACGAGTGCCGCTTGTCATCAGAGTACTCATAAGATGAGCGAATTGCATCTTTGCTTGAGAAAAAACAAACCCCAAGAATATTGTCACTTGTGATAAAATATTGCAATTAACCATGATCTTCGAGAGAAAAGTGAACCTTCGATTGCTGAAGAAGAGACTTAATCACAGAACTTGTAAACTTACACCAAGAAAAATAACGAGTGACCATTCTCAAAATGAACAAAGAAAGAATAAACTGCAACATTAATACTCAGAATCCAAGCTCTAAAAGAACTATTTACAACTTCTTTTACAAAGCGCACGATGCTTGTTTGAGGCCGTACAGAGACTTGTAAAGCAAACAAATGGACTGGGAAACCGAGGATCAACAAACCTCATAGGCTACCCTATGTGGACCTTATCGTGAAAATTATTGTTCATAAAAGCATTATCAATGCCAAACTGTCAAATCAGTCACTTATAAGCTATAACTTGAGTTAAATATATACACATTGTTTTTTATTTCTACATCTGTTTCTTCCTCTGTTATGTGCTTCGCAACGGGGCTGAAATTCTCTATAGTTGAAAAGTGCATTTCATGCGTACTTATCATTTACCTTGAAACTCAAATCCTACTTTTGCTTTAAGCATTTTGATATTTTTTTGTATAATTTTTTTATTTATGAACTTTTAAGTAAGGGGCAAGATTTTGATGATCATGACTTAATAGAGCCAATACGAAGCATTTTGTGGCATTTAAGAGGCATCTCGGGAGTCATCTGGATCATCAGGGGAACAAAACAGCGGGCAACGTGTGTTGCGATATTTTTGTACGCAAGTGCACGTAATTGCTCAAGTAATATAATCGTGAGTACGAGTCGATCCCATGAAGACTATGCTTTACCGATACTTAACTAACTAGCAACAAATTTAACTCAAAAGCAACGGTGATGATTATTAATTAAATTGCAGAAAATAAATAAAAACATAAATTAAACTATGGGTGAATGAATACAAGTAAGGCAAGGGCAACGGCTTCGCTAAACTCACCTATGGTCGGGATTCCTAGAATACGCACGATTTTTTGGTTCAACTCTCTTCACTAATCACACTCACGTTATATTATCGCTAAATCTCTCTCGAGCATCTAACAACCTATGTCAATACCGGATTTTCATCTCTCGATCTCAAACCCTAAAAATACGACAATCATTACAATCAAGAGTATATACACGACTCCAAAGTAGCCTAACTATATCTAGCTTAGGAATATACTACGGTGAAATAATTCTTATGCACGAACAACCTAATCTTTCTTAAGCATCAAGTCAATCCTAAAAATCATGAATGGGGTCATGAATCTCAAACAAGCAATAAGCACGGAATTAATTCAAGCGATAGAGAAGAAGACAATGAAAAATACTTCAACCAACAAATAATGAATCCACAACTATATTCAAGCAAAGCTAGGCCATCACCCTTAATGGGTTCAGTTCATGGCGACGAGAGTAAAAAACACAAAATAAATAAAAACAAACCATGAAAACTAAATCAAAATAATAAAACATAAACGGGAGTTCCAAGGAATAGAGATAGAATGAAAAACGCTAAACTCGCGGCGAACGGTGGTCTTCTTCTCTCCGGTTTCCTCTTCTCTCCCAACTAGCCAAACAACTAATAAAAACCTAAAATAAAGTCTAAGATGTGTTTTTAGGAGTTCTAACTAGTATTTATAGGGTTTTAGGTGATTTTCAGAGCTATTTGGGCCCTTAGATCTGATCAAAAGGTCCAAAACTCGTCAAAATCGGAAAATAGCATCTTTGAAGCTAAAAATAGGCAAAATCGGCACCAAACGCGCGGTTGGAGTGCGCGGAGCGCGGTCGGCGTGCGGACCGTGCGTATGACTCTGTCGGGTCTCCACGGTACGCAGTGATACTTAAAATTGCCATAACTTATTGCTCCGGTGTTCGATTCATACAAATAAATATGTGTTGGAAAGCTAAGAGAAAGCTCTATCCAATGATGTAAAGAATTATTCCTTAATTTTTTTTATAGAAAATCTCAAAATCATGCAGAAGAGGACGTCGTGCTTCTAGTTTCTCTCTAATTTGTTCGAAAATTTTTCGAATCACTTCAAAATTTCTCCGTAACGTCACGTGCTGCTCTAATATCCTCCTTAACACCCGCTCTCAAACCTGTAAATCACTCAAAAAGACATCAAACACACTAAAAGTGTCTCGAGAACACGTGAGATTCAAGTAGGAAAATAAGAGTTTAATGCGTATGAAACGCACCTATCAACGTGCGGATGAGAGGACAAAAGCGCGGTATGCTATTGTTGGGAATATTGCCCACTTGAAGATAATGAATAAATGATTACTAAATTTGATAATAAGATTATTTTATTAGCATTATATGATTAGTGAGTTGAGTTCTAAACAATTAGAATCAATAACAATTATCTTCCATAGCCTCCGTATTAAACCGAGTCACGTGTTGGACACCTGAGTTCGGGCGGTGAGCTAAAACGAGGTCGATGACTGATATACGCCTGGAAAGCTATATATAAAGTCATATATGTGGAACACATAGGTGAAGACTGATCGCTATGTGGGAGCATTCTACACTTGTGGTAAGTGTACGACTTGGACAGGTCGTGGTTGTAGATGTGTCATTTAAGGACCGTCACGCCACACTAACCGAGGTCACTATGATGGTCACAGTGAGACTTGATCTAAATCCTGAAGTGATCATGGACACTGGATTATGTTACTGAGCTCTTTGACTCATTCGCTAAAAGGCTATTCATGCTAATCACAGCTTATGTCTTGGGAGTTTTCTCAGAGCATAATTCGAGTGGAAAATGATTCACAGATACGGAATCTAGCCTTCCTGAAAGAAGGTTAATGTTCTCTCACCTAAGGGTTGATTCCAGAACCGATAGATTGCTAGCACTTTCGAAGTAAGTAACGTTCGAAAGAATCTTTCGCTGGGGAAGCAACAATGCTTAGGGCTGATATGTATCAAGAGAAGTATAACGGAAAAATTGACTTCTCTTGACACGGGTTGAACCTGGAGGATCTTGATCACGAACTGACTATATCAGTGGACACTCGTCACGATGAGTAAATATAATTCTAGTATAAAGGAGAGTTCAGTCTTGGCTTACAAAGTGGAGTATTTGACCAAGATTAGACGAATCGATGAAAAAAGAGAAAGGACTATTTAGTCTTTTTCATCGGATTTGTTAAGCTTCTATTACTAGGTCCATAGTCCCTGATTCGGCTCTGATAAAGGCGGATAAGAACTTTCGTATAATAATGTTTATCATTATTAATCTCACTTGCTGTAATTGTGATTGACAACATTGATTCTGGAAAACGGGTATTCGCATAATTAAATAAATATTTATGGTAGAATTGTTTATTTATTGTTTGATCAAGTAAATAAACAATTATTAATTATTTGTTTATTGTTGGACCAAGTAAATAAATGATTAATTGAGTTTTAAGCAATTGGGCATTGCACAAAATATGAAAATCGAATTAGGGTTTTGGCACTAGGAAGTTGCGCAAATCTCCTTGGCCGTGTGCCTTCAAGTTCGAAATTTTCAATATTGGTATTTACCAATATTTTCTCTTTAGTTGTTTAAATAAATGAGAGAGAATAATATAAAATATTGTCCTATATTTTCTCCTTATTTAAATGAAAGTATTTAGGAGAATATATTTAAAGAGAAATAATATATTCTCCTTCATTCTCTCACTAAATAAAATATTCTCTATTTAAATAGATAATAATATCTCATAGATATTGATCTGATGGATGATAGAAAAAGTATGATTCACTTGTTGAGATCCAAGGGTCTAGATTAAATCATCTAGTGTGAACACAATAAAAAGAAATAATATATTCTGGAAGATTCCATGAATATCTTCTTTTACTACTATAAATAGGGGTTCATGAGAAGGCAAAAATAAGCAATTTTTGAGAAAAATTTTGTGCACTCTAGCCTACCTTGGTCGTGCACTTCTGCCTCTCCCTCCCCTCGGAAATTCGTTTCCATTCTTAGTAAAATAAGAGAGAGATCTCGAAACACCTAGTTTCATGATCTAGTGAGATAAAGACTGTGCCCACTCATCTTTCTTATTCGTCTAAGAGATTACGTTTCGGAAGACTAAGGGTGTCATCCTCGAATCCTTCATCAAGACGACGCAAGAAGTACGCGATTGGTTAAGGAGCGTTCTGTAACTGAACCGAAAATCAATGTAAGTATTCGTTTTTCGTTCAAATCGGTTGCTTGATAAATATGCTCTCGTGAATTAAATTAATTAAACATAACTAGATCTTGTTAATTATAACAATAATTTAATTAGCTTATGATCAGCGTAATTAATTATTTTTCCGCATTAATATGGTTATATGGTAGAATCATCTCAAACGAGTAGCATCAGAACGATAGTTCGTGTCTGATACGCGCTTGATTCCCCAACAACTATTGCCTAATTATTATCATAATGTAACACACCAAAGCTACCGCGTGCCACAATGTTTGAAGTTGTGTGACGCGCTATCCCGTGTTTTGCAGATACACGTCTAATCATTTTGATTCGTAATTTTTGAGCCTTTCTAAGCCTTTGAATCAAATTTAATGGCCCATATAGCTCCATTTACCCTAAGAAGTTTAATACCTCACTTTAGAAGTGGAAACTTTTCGACTCTTGACAAAAAGCTTTCCTCCTTTTTGGGGTTTAGATAGGTATTGGAAGATTTTAAAGTTAGAAGGAGAAGACACAAGAGAGCTGTCATTACTCACCATCTCATAGTCTTTTTCTTTTCTCCTTACCTTTTCTTTTACTTTGCTTAACTAATTTCTTGTTTGAATTGTTAAATCATCTAGTTTACTCTTTTGAATTGTCATGATTCTGTTGTATTTGATAATTATTGTAATGACTACTAGTATGAGCTAAAATTAATTTTAAACCATGTAGCTGATGTTGAAATTTAGTTGGCGGG
Organism: Urtica dioica subsp. dioica; assembly: GCF_054948205.1. Taxonomy (NCBI): domain Eukaryota; kingdom Viridiplantae; phylum Streptophyta; class Magnoliopsida; order Rosales; family Urticaceae; genus Urtica; species Urtica dioica. The sequence goes on from NC_142762.1 coordinate 39,904,289, forward strand.
ATTCAATTTAATGCATTGCTGTTTATTTAATCTCTTGTTTTTTTATTGGTTTAAGCCATGTAAATGCTTTCTATTGCATGATATATCACCAGTTAGAATGATTTTATGGTTGTTTTGTGATGTGGATGTGATAAATAATCGTGTTGTTACTTAAGCCTACATAAATCGATCTAGCGTTAGGAATAACCTATACGTTTAAGTAGTCTTTTACATTGTTGTGTGAATTGTTTGTAGTTGTTCTAATAGGATTAAAACTAGCAAGTGATAATTAGACAATAGATAGATCGTTAACGACTTGAGACGAGTTAGCCATTAAAACTATGTAAGTATGAATAGCAACCTTAGAAATAAGCTTAGTGGTTTGCTTTAGAACCATCCAACCTTTTTAAATTCGTAAAATCATGCCCTAACCTTCTTCATTAGAAACATTTGTTTATATATACTCGCTTTTGTTGTTGTTTCTTTATTAGGTCAATTGTATTTTAACGTAGTCATTTTCTTAGTGAAAACCATTACTCTCACAAACAAACACTTGGATTCAATTTGAAATTCTAGCTAGAGTAGTTTACTAGTAATAACTCATTCACTACTACAAAACTGAGATCCTACAACGCTTAAAAACAGTTGTAGAATAATTCTACAACGCTTATTAAGCGTTGTAGAATCTTCTACAACGCTTAGATATCCGTTGTAGAAGCTTGGCTTCTACAACGCTTACGCATCCGTTGTAGAAGCTTTTACAACGATAAAGTTCCATTGTCCAATTTTCAAAAATTCCTGAATTTCTCGCCGCAGCGATGTAAATTTCTCGCCGCGGCGAGATATTCTACAACGGATAAGATATCCGTTGTAGAACTATCTCGCCGCGGCAAAAAATATACACCGTCGCGACGAGAAATATCTGGGTTCTACCCCAATTCTCGTCGCGGCGATGTATATTTTGAGGTCGTCTTCTAGTTTTTCTTTTACCGCTACCGCTAGAACTAGTAGTAGTGGACGACATGAAATCTAAGAACCACAATTCCAACTAAATATCAAATGCAAACTCAATTCCAACAAAATATCAAACAAATATAGTGTTTCAACCTAAATTATATCAATCCATACTCTCAATTCCAAACAAACACTTATTTTCAACCTAAATTATACATAATTCTCAACCAAAAGCTAACCCGGAGTGTAGATGAGGAGCATGGAGGCGTGGAAGAAAGAGGTAGTCGGAGTTGTCGCATGAGATGCCTAGGCTTCTGTGAGTTTGACGTGGTGGTGGAGTTTATGGGTTTGTGGTTGTAGCTTTTGTTGGTTTGAGGTTTGGGTTTTGTGGGGACGGAGAAGAATAGTGAGGGCGGAGAGAGAGTAAGGGAGGAGGAGAAGAGAGCGAGAGCGGAGAGAGAAAGAGAAGTGAAGGCGGAGAGAGGGTGAGGGCGGAGAGAGAGAGAGAGAGAGAGAGAGGGGGTGGAGAAGAACAATGAAGGATGAAGAAGAAGAATAATTATGAAGAATGAAGAAGAAAAATTGACTAAGTCTAAAATTCGGGCGGGCCTTTTGAAAAAATTTAATTTTTTAGGTTTTAAAACTCTTCTACAACGCTTAGAGTAAGCGTTGTAGAACTCTCGCCGCAGCGAAGACTATTTCTCGCCGCGGCGAGGCTACTGAAAAGTAAGCCCAGAATTTTCTTGCCGCGGCACGAATATCTTCTCCAAAAAAGGCTTTTTGGAACTCTTCTCTATCCGTTGTAGAAGGTTCTCGCCGCGGCGAAGAAGGATTCTCGCCGCGGCGAGGTCCATTAAATTTCACTAATCCTACAACGCTTAGATTATCCATTGTAGAAAGTTCTCGCCGCGGCGAGAAAAACACGTCGCCGCGGCGAGGCTTCTACAACGGATAGTCTAAGCATTGTAGGAGATCTGAAATATGGTGAAATTTGACCACACTTATAGTAAATGTTGTAGAAACACCAAGCTTCTACAACGCTTAGCCATAAGCGTTGTAGAAACACCAAGCTTCTACAACGTTTAGCCATAAGCGTTGTAGAAACACCAAACTTCTACAACGCTTAGCCATAAGCGTTGTAGAAGCACCCAGTTTCTACAACACTTAACCGTAAGCGTTGTAGAATATGGGTTGTAGAATCCAACATTTGTAGTAGTGATTCCTCGTAAATTCGACATATGTACTTAGAAATCTATACTACTTGTGCAATACGTACATTTGCATGGTAAAAATATCAACAATAGTCACACCCACCCGGTTTGATTAATGCAACCTTGAGCCACTAAATGCGCTTTGAGTTTATTTAAAATACCTTCTTGATATTCATTTACCAAAAAATTCCATGTGTTCCAAAGCAAAAGACTTCGTTCTTAGCTACCAGCCATCTAAGCGTTCATCGTTGTGGTCCTGCCGACATATTTAAGAGCTTTAGTTACATTGAGGGACTCTTGTTTTCCACGAGCAACCTTAGCTTAATCATTAACCACAAGATTTCTAACTAAGGGAGATCAGTCATGCAACACATGAACAATCTCTACACATGTAGCAGCACACTGATATGCAACAGCGCAACCAACGTCGTCATCAATTGCCTTAGCACTACTACAAAAAATAGTTTTATAAGCGACTGTATTTTTAGAAATGACAAGTTGCTTTTAGTTAGAAACGGCTGGTCGCTTCTTTCTCCAAACGCCCAATAATAATAAAATTAAATTAAAATTTTGAAATCGATGAAGAAACTACCATAATCGAGTCACACACCCTACACAAGGCTAGAACGAGAAATATAATACATACTTAAATGTCAGAGAATATGATAACTAATTTTGGATTTTATCTTAAAAGCATAATTGTGGTTCACTACATTAAAATATCTTTAATCGACAGTGTCATCATGCTACAATTGTATGCATCGACAGACGTACAAAATAATTTCTATACATCAATACTTTTTAGGGTACGAGTCTATGTATTTCAATGACGCCTCTTAGTTTTGTTTTTTTTTTGTTTTTTTTTTTTTTTCAATTGTTGTGGTCCAATAAATCACATGTTTAGTTTTTACGTTTTTAGTTAAAAACTAAATATTGTATCTTATCATCAGTCATAATTTTAAAAAAAAAATTATCTATATAAATTGCAATTGATTAAATGTCGGTATAAATAATTGAAGACCTATTGTACTATAACAATAGGTTCGTGCATAAAACATGTTATAATTGAAAGTCAGCAATATATGGCAATAATTTATCGAGATCTCATACGTATATTTATTCTATTTAAATAATTAACCCTGAGCTCGATCCCAAATAATCATGTACTCTGACCGTCTGACGTCGGCGCCAATTAAATTTTAATTAAAGATATATAAATTAGTGTTTAATGCATAGTGATATTTCAAATGGGTATTTGAACTTTGAATAAAGCTAAAGAATTAAAGAATTATGTTTTTCACGGTCATACAATTTGTTAGATTCATTATTATTAGTGCGTATATATTTTAAAAGAGTCTTACGTCGCGGCTGTTTCTAAAAAAGTAACAGCTATTACCATATTTGTTGTAGTGACTTATCTGTTCTCAGTATTAAGTAGGCTTTATATATTTTTTTTAGTCGAAAGCATATCCACGATACATTAGACAAGCGAATTTATTCTTATCTAGCTAGGTTCAGGATATGCCTTAAACTAAGAGGCTATTCACTTGTATGTTATATGAAAATGTTCTACCCTTGTCTTTATATATGCGCTCTATGTTTTTCTATTCATTGTATATAAATTTAAAATTCATGATATTCTTTAATAAATAAATAAAAAAACATTGTAGATTTGTAGTAAAAAATAAATTATAAAATTGGGATATAACAACGTTTGCAAACGTTTAGAAAATAACCAATGACAATTATATTTGACTTAAATATCCTCTTGTTAAACATGCTATAATTAATAAAAAAAATGTAAATAATTTAAAAAATTCGACAATTAATGACAAGTGTTATGGGCTCCGAATTTCTAGAAAAATTTCAACATACTTTCTTAATTACAAATAAAATTTTCAAAAATTTCATTTCTTAGCTTTTTCTGTAAACCCAAAAACCCAAACTAGTCTTCATTAAATTTCCATTTATTTCCAAAAAAAAATCTGGAAATTTCCAGTTATTTCCATAAATTACATAAATTTATAGTTTCTCATAGAAAAAGCTTGGAGTATCACTGAGAAAAAAGGACGACAATAATGACGATCCTGAAGTTTATTATGCCTTGGTCTTGAAAATGCGGATAAAAAATCATGTCTCGCCGGTGAACGAAAAATGTACCAATGGTTGACTCCGGTGAAATTCTACAACAGTAGACAAGACCTTTCATCTTTTTTGTTCAATAATATAACAAAGTGGATGATTGACTCATTTCATACTAGAAATAATCACAGGAAATCTTTTGATAATGCAGATTCCTATTTCTCAATGATATCCCACGATCAAGACAATTGGCTGAATCCCGTGAAACCATTTCATAGAAGCTCATTGCAATAAAGTGTCGGTATTTTGGTGGTTTATAACTGAGGACGAGTTTTTGGAGTTAGCTTTCCCTCGCGGGATCGCGACCCTTTGTCCCGGTCATTGTAGCGCGTGTGATTCGCCCGAGAGAACACAATTACCGCGAGCAAACATAGTAATGATGAGGAACGCATTTTTGCTATGCTACTAATACTTGCTCCGATATTCTACCCCCGTCTGGCTGAGGAATAATTTCGGGGCGTAAAACATAAAAATATGACAGGTGGCATACTATATTTTTAAAATACACAATTAATGGGCTATTTTTGAAGCTCTCCTCACCACGAATTCGTAGGATTTGGAATCACTCAATTCGAGTTCATATGAGGAAGATATGGACTTTTGAAGTTTTGATGAGTAAAAAAAACTGCCGCTTTAAACGAATGATATACTTGAAAATTCAAATTGTTTATTCAAGTGTCACCTCATCTGTTTGACTATTTTTAATAAGTTTCCAAACGTTGATTATATCCTAGATCTTTGGAATGACCTACTAATTATAAGTTACAACTTAAAAAAAAAAATAATAATTGAATTGAAAAGGACTTAGTTTAGGGCTATATCTTTATTAAGTTATTTACCTATAAAAAAACACTTGATACTGAATATATATTTTCTAAATTGAAATCATAATATTCCAACAAAATTATATCTTAATTTATAATTGAAATTGTGTTAATAAAATAAATATTAATTTTTGTATCTTAAATCGTGTGATTCTAAAAATACAGATTGCTATTGCTTTCAATAAATTCAATAATATTAAATTCGAGTGATCATGTGTCAATAACGTTCTCATTTGTTACATATAGTCAAACGGAACGGATCTAGAAAATCCTTTTCAATTTCCTAAATATTATAACTCTAGCTTTCTGTTTATGATTTAATTGAAATAAATTTTTTAGTTTTTTAAACAACATCATTGCATACATTTTTATTATTATCCATACTATTTCGGCCGATTTTTTTCTTATTACTAGACATATTTTATTTATCTTTTGAATGATATATGAGCAAAAGTTCTGTTTCAATTTCTGTGAGAATTCCATCCATTCCGGAGTGGAACATTCCATTCCGATTTGGATTGTAATTGAAAATTTAAGAAGAAAAAAATTATGGTTTCATCTAGGAGCTTATTTTGTAATCAATATATCAAATAAAATTTAATATTTCTTTTCATATCAATTTTTTTTTTAAACGATACTTTCACAAAATAATAACTTTTCATGAATAAACATGATATTCCAAATTTTTACTCCATTTAAATTTTCACTGACCGAGGTTTTTATTAAATCGAACAACTAAAATTATGCGAGATCGACATTTTAAAGTTTACTTTGAGAAGTTGATTGCGGAAGAATTACTTGATATTCAGTATTAAAATTTCAAGTTATTTATTTAAAAACGATGATTAAATTGTAATATTTACTAAGCTAATATTACGGACTTCAAATTTTATCCCGAATACTAAAATAGATAGTCTATAATTATTCAAAGCCCATGCCAATTTGAATCAATATAATCACATGTTTTCTCTTAGAAAGAATAGGATTTATGATCAGTTGTGCAGTTATGGTTATTAATTTATTTTTAGGCTTCTGTATGCAAATTGCAAATACGCAGAGAAAGGGAAGGCTAGTTAGATTCCATAGAGCATTAGGAGTCAAACAAAGATGACGGATTTGGGTCCCACTTCTGACAATGAGAGAGACATGAAGGAGCTACTGAAAGTCACAGTAGCTTTTATTTTTATTATTATTATATTATTTTCATCTGTTTCTTTCCCACCTAAAGTGGGGAAAGAAAATATATAATTCATAAAGTGGAAAATGACTCGTGTCACCTTTACCTCCATATGTTTAAAACCTACTCTTTAGTCTAAAGTCTAATCTAAGCTTTGCCAAAAAGTTAAGAAAAGTTAAAGCTAGCTACTACCAGATCTACAATTCAATGGATTTCATAACATGCTACAACAAAAAAAAGTTTCAATTTTAGCTGATTTTACAAGAACAATTCATTATAATTTTTTGTAAGAGAACAAGTTGGGTTGATTGAACTTATTACAAGGCCAATTCTATATCTTTTGTAGGGAAATTAAGGGAAAGATGGTTTATCTATATATATGGATGCCATTAGTTGCACAACTAAAACGTTCCTAGAAAAAAAAAAAAAAGAAGGCTTAGGATTTCATATAGTTGGAAAGTTTCTGTGGTTAGTAAAAAAGTTTAATTGATTGTGTTATTGCATAAATAAGTTTTTATATACATGCTCTCTCTCTCTTTTCCTTTTCATTTTCCTGAATTAACGCAATTGTGTCGTTTTCATGTCACACTTTGTGGTAATTAATATTGTTACAAGGGTGATTCATATGGTCAAACCATACGCTAAGCAATTGTAATTGAGTATGGTTTAATATAGAGCCGTTGATATACGATTAAACCTATCTATTTTTAATTCTCATGTATTCTTCTTCTTCTTTCCGTCATGACTCATGACCCGTTTATTTTGAAGTCTAAAATGAGGAGATAATAATATTACTTGAGGTGTGACTTGTGATTGGGTAATAATGTTAATTTAGAAAATTCGAGGTATATTAGAAATCAATTCTCTGAAAATTTGAGCTAAGTTCTGAAAAAGAGATTATGTTCATATGTGGTGTTGAGAAGTTGTACGTACAGCATATATATTGATCTCTTGCTGTGTTGTTAAGAAGTAGTCTGTGTACTTCTTCACCAACCACATGGGCTTGATAGTCCCTCATCAGAAAACCCCATCAAGATTTGAGCGAAAAATATGAAATAATAATAAACAAAAAATTAAAAATTAAAACGTCCAACTGGCCGGGTTTCTCTTGTTTGACACAGACCGCTGCAAGTTTTTATATAAAATCACATCTAAAAGAATAAATAGGGTGTTGGTGTAGGTCCACTTTAATACGTGGAAGAGAAGATAAGGGAAAAAAAAAATCGGTAATCCCTGCTTGGATTCGTTATTTTAGTACGAAACTATTAGTATTTGAATCGAAAATTTATAAAACGTGTTTTTTGAAATATCAACTTATAACTCCGATTCATTTGATACGAGTATCGGAGTATGGCATATTAAAAGTGTCCCTTGTTTGTTTTGAGCATGTATTAGCCACAGAGAGACCAACAATAGAATATACATTTCATAAACATGGGGCTCGACAAGTCATGCATGCACCACCATGCAGTCACAAATGATTTTGTCTCTGAATTCGATATGGGTTTTATTTTACATTATATATGTATATTATATATATTTATTCCCCACACGAACAGTAATAATTATTAAACGCTGATGATCATCGACACTACTATTGTACCGTTTGTAGAATCACACGTGTGTGTGCACGTACTAATATATATATATATACATATATATATATAGGAAATAACATTATTGCGAAAAAAAAAAAAATATATATATATATATATATATATATATATATATATTATTAATAACAAAACAAAGAGAAACGAAGCTTAACTTAAGTGTCCTAAGAGCATCATTATCATCACGAGATCGCAAAAGGACAAATATATGTAAAGGCACGTTTTTTTCTCCAAGTCCACCTCTCTTTTTCATCACTGCTGATCACGAGGGAAGTACCAATACAGAGTCGGAGCTTGATCGACGGAGAAGAAGTTATTGCAGTTGTTTGGCTCCTCCGACCCGGCAAACGGACTGATCATCAAATGCGGCTGATCTTGACACGCCTTCACCGGAAAATCAGGAGCTCTCGAGGCCTCCGGCGACTGAAACGGCCAGTTCGTCATCAGCGAGTTCGACGAAGACGAAGACGATGAAGAAGACCCGTTCAGCGCCAGAGAGAACTTCAAGCTTCCGTGATGGTCTTCGAGCCCCGACGACGACGATGGCGGCTTCACCGCCGCAAGCGAAGAGCGTTGACTCGCCTGAAAGTCGTCGGTGGTGTCTTTCTCGTCGTCGTTTTCCGAAGCCGGAGATTCTTCTTTCATAGACTCGCTGCTCTCTTCGCTCTCTCCTCTGCACACTTTTTCCTTCAACAGTCTAACCTGAAACCCATAAAAAAAAAAAAAGCTGATTAAATCATATCTCGCTTGCACGTACGTATGATTATATATAGTATATATATGCTTATATACCTTGTCTATGAGACATTGGTTCTGTTGCTGGAGATCTTCGTAGCTGAGCTTGAGAGAGTTGTAATTGGCCTTGAGAACACCGTAATCCTTCTCCAACTGCTTTGTCTTCCAGCGAGCTCGGCGATTCTGAAACCAAATGGCGACTTGTCTGGGTTGGAGTCCAAGCTCGTCGGCGAGCTTGGCTTTCCTCTCCGGCTCGAGCTTGTTCTCAACCTCGAAGTGCTTCTCCAGAGCCTTCACTTGCTCTGAGCTCAGCCGCCTTTTTTTGCCGGCGAATAATTCCTCGCCGCAGTCTTCTTGGTCCAAGCTCTCGAGCATCGCCTGAAATTCTCTGCTGTACCCTTTGTTTCCCTCTGAGTACTTGTCCTCTTCCTCCATATTATCTGTCATATATAATATAGTACTCCAAATTAACTACTTGGAACGTATATATATATACATACATACATGTATATAACCCTACAGAAAGGTAAAGACATGGACTTGGGAATTACCTTGTGGCGGGCAAATGGAGATGAGAGCGCCCAAAGACTCTGGACTATCAAACCTCTTCATTGCGATTTTCTTTTTCTATGAGATGGATTTGAAATCGAGAGAGGTACGTAGAAGAGTGTGTGTAGCGAGAGACCTATAAACTAAATCGGCCAAAGAGACAGAGAGAGAGAGAGAGAGAAAGGCAGAGAAGCAATTAGGCACTTATTTCCAGGTAATCATAAACTAATCAATTTCACTGCCAGAGAGAGAGAAACACAAGACTATAGGCTATAGCCACTACACTATGCCCTACTCCTTTTTTTTTAATAGCTATTTTGCACAAATTTATCGTGGTTTGAAGAGAGGGTGGGAAAAGTATATATATACACACACACATCCAAATGGGAGTTAGGGGTGAAAGTGATTGTAAGACTAAGACTTTGACAATTGACATCATACGTATGTATATACTATATACTAGCTAGTTTTCATCCTCTCACTCTCCTTGGACTGAGGGAATTAACTACTGTGATTTACTAAAGTACATTTTTTTTACTCTCGTTGTGTGAAAATAAAATGATGATAATGTTGTAGCATCGATCGTACAACTATGAAAACGAGGTAGGACTGCTACGCATTAGCATGTCGTCCACATGCTTTTTTGGGTGGGTTGGCCTGCATGTGTCATATGTAACATATGTTATAACTTTGCGAGTTTAAACTTTCTACAAGACAAAATTGAAAATTGAAGAATGATGAGCAAGGAAGGAGCTACAACAGACAGAGATGAGAGAAAGAGAAAGTAATTTGTTTGGTATTATTGAGTTTTGGAGCCTAATTCATAGCTTAGATTGCTCGGATAAGAACTTCGACAAAATTCACGCATATTATTTAGGCAGGGGCGGACTCAGGTGCAAGCTTCAGGTGGCCTGGCCCCCTCTAAGCCCCAATTTTCGAGCTTAAAAAAAAAAATTCAGCCTAAATTCATATTTGACCCCTCATCTCCTCAAAGTCTGGATCCGCCACTGTATTTAGGTGAGGGGTATTTTCAAGCTTATATCTGTTTATATTAAAAAAAAATTATATTTGCAGTCTTGACACCGGTGTTATTTGTAAAGCACAGATAAGAGTTGTAAACATAACTATCAATTTGGATAATATTGTGAAGCTTCCGGCAATAAAACTCGCATTGAAAATGAAAAACTATAAATTTGTGTGTTCTTTTTATTTTAATAATTAATTTTCTTGAGTCATTGATTTTAATTTATCAGTAAGACTAAGAAGTTTAACAGTTATTATGTCACATATCGACCTGCTAGTTATGCGACATAATCACTTAAATCACTTTTGGCTGAACATTATTAGTATTGTGAGTGATAATAAGATACTCTTATCAAATAACTATAAATCTATCGATATCTCTCTCGGTTATCGGTATCTTGATAAAATTATCTTATCGGTATTTGATTGGTAACCATATTTAAATCCTTGTGTGTTACTATATATATATATATATATATATATATATATATATATATATATATATTTATTGCGCCTCAACTATTTAAGCAAATTTTATATTTATTGAAATAAACTCATTAATTTGCGAATAATATTTTATTCCACCCAGGTTTTGAGCAAAATCTAGAACACCTATGAGATTCGTTATTTCAACTTTCTAATTTACTTGAACATAATTACAAGAGCTGATCAGTCAACATGGCTACTAACAAAGGCGGAGTCATCTTAGGCCCAAAGTGGATTAATGTCCCCGAACTTTTAAAAGTTAAATTTTTATACTTAAATAATCTTAAAAAGAATAAAAAAATTCCTAATATTTTATATTTTTAGACCAAAATTATATGGTTTTTTTTTTATATTTGTTCTTATAGAATTTTTTTATCCTTGCATGCCTCTAATAAATTTACAATTTTTACATGAAAAATTTTCACTTTCATATTTATTCCTCTTGAATATTTTTTTTCTTACTCGATAATTTTTTTAAAAAAATTGATCAAAGTGGACGAAGTCTCAACTCTCTACTACAATTAATATATTGGTATCTCGTAATACTCTTCTAGAAAATAAATTTCTTTTCCGAATTAGACTGTTCAAGAAGACAGAATTGAGAGGGAATGACAGCAAACAGAGGACAGCGAGATCGTGACCAAAATTAATTTGCAAAGCAATTTAATCTGTTATGTCAAGTAAACTCTCACATATATTTATGGTTAACGGAACACACTGGGATACTCAAGCAAATTTAGAACGTCTTAAGGCTCTTTTATGTATTGTTTATTTCTTATAACTTATTCGGACGAAGTATTAGTTGGCATTTCATCATATAATCATATTCATTTTGATTATTATTTTATATATGAATCAGATATTGCTAAGATCGAGAGCCTTCTTTGACACGTACACATGCAACATAGTGATCTTATAAGTTATAATTATGTTGTTCCGACAAATTCCAATCCTAATAGAATAATCTTTTTGTGATGATCTGGTGCAGGTTAAAATTGTAAGAACATGCTTAATGACAGCGTCACAGAAATATAGTTGCATTCACAGCCAATCTTTTATATTAATAAGGCTAAAATTAAAAGGCTGGTATACTGTGATAATATTATGGAAACCCATTGATTGCTGTCGCTGACTTAATTCTTTTCCAATAAACAAAATAAAATAAAAACAAGAGAGATACCCAACGACAAAAAACAGGCCTTGAGTGGGTCACAAGTAACACTGCCAGTTTCAGATTGATATGTAGCATAAGAAACTACTTTTTATTTTTTTATTTTTTTTATTTTTTTTAGCATTAAATTTTTTTCATCTCCAATCACAACACTGCTGAATTTCACATTAAAAATACTATTTATTATTATTATATTATTAAAATCAATAAAACAGTACAATAAAATTGGTTTGGTAGTAAAATTGATAATCAATTAAAACTAATATTATATAAAACTATTCTATTTCATTTTACCGTGTGATACAGTAACGCGTCAAATTTGGCGTGATACTGTACACACACTAAAATATAGTATTGTATTTGTAATGTGATTGGAGAAGATTTTGCACTATATTTGTTGATATACCGTGTGGTAAGAGTTGGCCTAAGGATTCCCAACTTTAAGAGCATCTTCAATGCAGATGCAAATTTTTTTACGGCTCCACTCATTTTTATTTTTCATCTGTTTAAAAAAATATATTTTGGATATATTCTTTTTCACTTTAATTTTCTTAGAATTATAATTTTAACCCGCTTGTACTTTTATATTTTACAAATTTGAATAAAATAATTATTTTTTTCTTATCACCAAATTTATATATGTCTTTTATATGTACAAAAACGTATGAAATAAAAAATTATTCATCTATTACATAAAACATGCTAATTTATTGATTGATAAGAAAATACATTTATTGATGAACAAACACGAATTTTCCTTAAGAAAAAGATGAGGAACAACTATGACAACATGGTGTTTCTAATTCTACCAATGCATTCGGGCATTATTTGACAATATTGGTATCTGGAGCTGATTTTCCACACTCCTGGCTAGATTTTCATATAAGTCTGAGTAACATGAAATTATGAAGGAGTGTCTTTAAGTTTTTCATTTTTTTTTTTGTCTTTGTTACTTTTATTTGGGTCAATTAGGAAAATAGCAAATTTAAACGTTTGACATTGCTAAATAGCTAACGGTTGATATATTCTATAGGTAAATAGCCACTTTCATATGTAAATATTAGGTAAATAGTCACTCTTATATACCAAACGTTAGTTATTTACCAAATATTTACGTCTGAAAGTGACTATTTATCTAAGATTTACCAAAGGTTGACTATTTAGCAATGTCAAACGTTTAAATTGACTATTTTCCCTAATTTTTTGTTTTTATTTCAATTGTGTAGTAGTATTGTGGCTTGATTGTAGTTGTTTTGGTTTTTTTTTTTTTTTATATGTTTTTGTTATTTTTATTTCAATTATCTATGTAGTAGTGCGGTTTAATTGTAGTAGTTTTAATTTTTTTAATGTATGAACTGTATTTGAATTGATGTATTTTAGAATATATATTTAAATATTTATATTCAATTAATAATTTAAGCAATTTTATTAAAAATATGTACATTAGGGGACAAAGTTGTAACTACAAATTTGAATTAGGATCAATTTTATGATTCTTAAAAAATTAATATTAAATAAATTTATGCATCACCACTATTGTAAAGAGATGCAAATATAAAAAATGCTTTAAAATTTGCATTTTAATTGAAGCAAATTCTCTAAAAAGTGAATGCAATTTATAATTCCATTGGAGATGGTCTAACGAAACAAACAAAAAAAAAATAGATAAATCATAGAGTACTAGTCTCCAGTGGATTCAGAGACTCTCCACTACTACACAAGTTCTTTATAATCAGAAGATTCAGAGCCCATGGATTTTAACCGTAGATATTGCGACATCATACTCATATTTACTTTCTCAGTTTTTCTTTTTTACTTCCCTACCAGTTTACTAGTTGTAGTCTCTTTCTTTAAATCAAATTGCGTTAACCTCATATATGATTTTCACATACTTATTTATCATCCTGGATTGATTCTTGTAACAACTTGCGCAATTGTTTATCAGTTTTGAATATAATACTTCAGTCTCCAATCATTGATTCCACAATACATAATAAATATAAATGAATTCATTAATAGATAATCTAAATTCTGTTGTTAAAACCATGAACAAAACCAGTTCAAAATATTATAATTTTTTTAGAGCAGTGCTTAAATTAAACAATAGTGCGTTAGACTTATACTAATTCCAATCTTTAGGTGACTTAATTAGCATTTTTTAAGGGTCGCAGTAGCTATTTATTCATATGAAATGTTAAATTTTTTTAAATAACCAAATAACCATAAATGCATTTTTTTTAAACCTAAATATTTCTACATATATCTTTATATATATTTTTTTCGGATTAGAATATATTAATTATTCCGCAACAACACGCGTGCATATATTGATTGTTAAAATATAAGGTCAAAACTAACCAATTTATATATAAATAAAAAGAAACAATTATAAGATAAGATTAAGATAGCCATCTCTAGTGTAGGATACTTATTACAGACATACATAACTTATATTAATGAAAGAGAAGGTCAAATATGCACCGACTACAACATAACTTATATAATAGATTACCGATCTAAAGGAACATCAAGCATTAATGAAAATTGCGTGTACTATACCGCTATGATTTTGCTCCGAGTTTCACGAGTTTTTTGCTTGTTTGTTTGTAATTTCAATCTCATGGATGTGAAATAGGCACGTAGTCTTATAACTTAAAATTCAACAATTATGGCTGAGTGAAAAACATAATTAAGAAAAATATGGGGAAAAGAAGACGCAATATGGACATTGTTCTTCACTTCTTCCAGTAGCTACCTCGCTAGATAAGTTAAGCCTACAATGAAACTATGAGTTAAAAATCACCGGGAGGAATTAATTAAGAGTCCATTAAAAAAATAACCAATTTAAACGTTTAATATTGTTAAATAGTCAACGTTTGATTTTTTTTTAATAAGTTAGCCACTTTCAAATGTAAATTTTAGATAAAAAGACACTTTCATATACCAAACGTTGATTATTTACTTAAGATTTACGTAAAAAAGTAACTATTTACTTAAGATTTATCAAACGTTAGCTATTTAGTAATATCAAACGTTTAAATCAATTATTTTCCTACTGTTATCATTAAGAAAATGCCAAAAAATAAAAAAATTCCAGCCAATTCAATTTATGTTTATAATGTAATTGTATTAAAAAGTGTCTCGATTTGACACGTTGAAAAGTGATGAAAAAAGACATATCTTTAGATTTTGTTGTTCTTAATCTTAGCTATCCAATAGAATTTACAATAATGAAATGAGAATATTTTTAAAGGTTTTTGGTGGGTGGGATAAAAACTGACAAACTTACACAAGTTGGATATGATTGAATAAGAAGGTTGTTAGACACTGGAATTGGAATGTAGCATTTACTTTTCATCGTTCTCATTATAAGCATTGGTGTTAGAGCAATAATTAACCTTAGGGTATGATTTTTTTTTTCTTTTCTTATTTAGTTGCTATTCAATAGTATGATATACATTTGTTGTTCAACAACATTACGATAGTGTTGAAAGAAACTCCTCATTCTACAAATAGTTGAGTTATAAAAAATAAAGTTCCGCAGAGCTAATTCACAGCTAATTCACACCGACGCACACACAATTACAAATATATATATATACACACACACACACACACACACACACACACACACGCATACAGCAACATAAACAGTCCAAGTTCTACCTTGGAAACAACAAAATGATTGTATTTTCTGTTCCCTTTTTAAAAGTTCAAATTTCAGTGAAGCAATCAACACAGTGAAGACTCAAAAAGCAATAAAAGTCGCAATAAACAGCTGTCAGTTCATTGGTAATTCATATTTGTTATATTATATTTTCATATCATCAATCTGAATCAAGGAAAAATCAGAATCTTAGCTATGTTCTTATTTGTTGCAATGTCTCTATCATATTGGTGCAAATTAGCAGAGACAAAATCGATTAGTAAAATATTTCTTAATGAAACAGCATAAGGACTAGAGATCCGTTTCCAAATTATATTTTGCTTATTCTATTATTGATATGTACAAATTAATGAGTTAGTTCATAATTTATCATCAAATATAATATCAAGCTAGCTCTGGGCTCTACAAAGTTCCATCACACAAATTAGGAGAAGTAAACTTGATGTAATGAATGGAAGTGGACTGCTTAAAAAAAAGACCATATGGTCCAGTTAATTTGTTTTTAATTAATTATATATATAATTATTAAATATGTATATGTGTGTATACATATATTACTATTGATGAAAGAATGTTTTAGAAGAGAGAGATCGGTCAGTTACAAGTGTACGAAAATCCTAGAGTTCAAAATAAAGATTATGATATCTACATTTTGTGAATCAGAAAACATATGTATCATTATTAATTTACTTAACTCATCCTGGCTTCACGGTTCGGAACCACACGGAAGGAAGGAATTCCTTTACCTGCGTGTGCCTCACGGTATTGCCGTGTACCGTGAGCCTTGGAAATGGAAGAAAAATTTCCGCCACATGTCGGAAGTGGGATAGGAAGTTCGGAAATGATGTCAGGCTTGTTGTACCGTTGGCAAGGAGAGAGAAAGAAGATGGGCTGTGTGTCAGCGTGTATACAAGTAGCAGAAGAGGAAATTAATTGAAAAATAGACGTTTGGCTTCACGTTATTGGCTGTTTTATTTTTAAATTTGATTTTTTATTTTTTTAATTCTTTATTGGAAGTTAATGGAAATATGTATTTCCATTAAGTGTAACGGAAATTCCATTTCCAATAAACAATGGAAGGCACCAAAATGCCTAATGGAAATACCATTTCCAATAAGCAATGGAAGGTGGCTTATTGGAAATGGAATTTCCATTACCTTCCATTGCCCAGGTTGAGATGTAACTATTATACCATTTATAAAATTTTAGTGTTATCATTAAAGAAGCTCAACCTTTCAACCTTTTTTGTAACTCCATTAGTAATCAGTTCACTATGTACTCCGAAAAGTATTTTTTGAACTTGAAGCAAAAATCTTATTACGTAAATAAAAAGAAAGAAAAAGGAGTCGAACAGTGTAGTAATAATAATCCGCTGATTTATGAATGTAGTCTGTAAGTGTATGACAAGTGTAGCTCTATAGGATAGAGACCAAAGATTGAAAATCATTTCTTGTACATGAATTGTATGTCGCTTTACTTTAAACCAAAAAGGTGATCCCATCAATTATTTTTGACGACCTTTAGTGGCTAAGAACTTATCATTGACAATAGTATCCTAGTTTGGATTTCATGTGTATGGAATATGGATATGAAAAATGCACGTAGCGCTCGAATGTTTGCAAATGATTTCGATTTTAAGTATAATATCATATGAAAATATCATCTAACCTGATAAATAAGGGAACAAATGCCGAACGCTTGAGATCCGATCTACGAATTGAGGTTAAATAGGTTAAAGTGATTTATATGTTATAATTTCAACGTTAAAAGAATTGATGGTGAGAAAAAAGATCACTTTAATTGGTCGTTAACTATACTTAAAATAATAATAAAAATACATAGAGGTGGATAATAATAATCGAGGATGTTGGTCAAATCTCTCTCTATATATATTATATTGATAAAGATTATGATTTTTAAATTTGAGAATTCGGAAAACATATATGGTCCATTGGCTATCTAGCCACATGAAATAAAATGTTAGAATTTTGAAGATCTTGCATCTCGTCCGAGTATAAATCTTTCCGATCCGAAAAGATTTGGACTTTTTCCTTTTAATTTATGAACCTATTCTATATAGCATGGGAGTTCGCTGATTGGCTTTTGACATCAGCCGAGCTCATCATATTGTACTCTAGTTTGATGTATCAATAAATAGCCTGTTTTCTTTATTCAATACAATTATTTAATTGTTTTCTCGTTTCTTATACGACGTTCTTCCGAGATCCATATAAATAAATCGAAACAAGAATCTATAATTTTATCTTTTGTTTTCTTCGTGATTGTTGAGGCTTGGAAACGACATAAACATAATACACACCAAACAAAAATTACTTGAACAAAACTATTCTTTTGTAGTCTGACATATCCGAGTTGGGTGCTCTGATATTGCTGAAGTATTGGCCGAAATTTTCATATCCTTATTTTAAGTATTTAATTTTCATAACTTTATTCTATGAGTGTTATCCCAAAATATGTTTTCTTTTTTAGGGTGATTTTCTATATATTAATTTCGTAGTATTAACAAAATATTTAATATTACAATAAATTAATTTGATATTGTTGATATAGAAAAATATTAAATTATTTAATAAGATTATTATTGACATAACAAATCAATAGAGGAGTTAATATGCAATTGATATGAAGTAATATTGAAAAGTATGATGAAAAAAAAATTGATGTTGTAAATTGGAGATGAAAACACTATTCAATGTGATAGTTGCACTAATTTGACGTAAAAGTTACACCAATCTAGTTTTATGGGTTGGAGATAATCTTAACATAAAAAAAGCATCTTTTGAACTTTAAGCAATAATATTATCAATTAGTGAAGTGATAATAATCCGCCGATTTATGAATGTAGTATGTATGTTTATCACGAGTGACTTTCAATCATTTCTTGTACATGAATTGTATGTCGCTATACTTGAAACCAAAAAGGTAATCCCATCAATTATTTTGACGACCTTCAGTGGCTAAGAACTCATCATCTATTAGTTTGGATTTTATGTGTAAGGATATAAAAAGTGCACGTAACGTTCCTATTAGTAGCATCGTTCGTATATTGATAGTTTGATACTATAGACTCTATTAGAGGATTCCCGTATGAAAACACAAGTAATCAATATGATGATGACAAATCAACGTAGATGAGCTGTCTGGCTTAAGAAAAAACAAGGAAAATAAAAGAGTTGTCAAGTAGACTTCGTTGGTCAAACTTATACGGCTACGATATCTGATAATTTCTACTTTTGTGACAAGATCTAAATATCAAGCATCGAAATACCCTTACCGTTACCGTTCCGACCTTTCGAATTTACTGGTAATCCCCCGTACCGTAAAGGAATACCGGAGAAAGCGGGGAAAAAAAAGGGAACCGGTACCGTTGAAGTTACCGTTACCGTAGAGCAATACCGTCAAATACCGTATTTACCGAGGGGAATTCAGAAAAGAAATATACAAAAAAACATACAAAGTACGTAGGATAAAATTCATAAAAAGTGTAGAATGTTTCAACACAATACGAAATTACAAACACAACAAAAAGTAAGTTTAATAACCAAAATGATAAAGTTCAACACAATCCACCAAATACTATTGTTCAACAAATTCAACATAGGAGGGATACAAATGACTACTCAAAGCGACCGTATGCAGCGGTCATACAGTAATCATACCAAGTCATATAATGAGCATATGCACTAAAGGACCTGTTCAAGTGATAGTCGTACTCATACTGAGTTGAACCAACAGACATGGAGTGAAGGGGATAACCTGGAACTGGTTGCACCGTTTCGGGAGCGTAACTTGATGCATAGGAGTCCTGGTAGTTGTAACTGGAAGATCCGTCATCATAAGATGACTCTGTGCCTTGAGGACCAATTGATACCGATCCGAAGTTGTAGGACAAGTCATCAACGTCATTGCTAGACGTAAATGACATGGCATCATTCATACCTCCGCCCTGACCTCCGCGCCCGTATCCTGAATAAAAAAAGGCAGGGTGATGAAGACGATTAAAATCTTCTTGCGATGGTGCGTATCCAAGTTGAGCACCGCCGACATCACCAAATGAGGTGCCTCCAGCAGTAAAGGAACCCCCAGACCGATAGGAACCTCCATCACCTCCCCCTGATCCACCGTCACCTGCACCTCCACCTACTCCGCTTGATCTACGGCTTGAACCTCCGCCATCTGAATCCGAACTATCTCCGGATCCGCGTTGAGGTTGGACGTCCTCGTTCACCACTCGCTCCGGATCAACTCCATGCTCTCGAGCCGCTTCAGCTACTGCCAGATCCGGGTTCTGGTTGACGTCGTCCATGTGAACTTCGTCAATCCAGCGGAGCCTTTCGTCGTCTCCCTCATTGTCATTTCCCGAGCGTTCGAAAGCTCGTTCGATGATATCCAAAGGATCCAGGGGGTTGAGGTTGTTGTCGTGAATCCGAGTTGCTTCACGAAGTTGCAACTTCATGTTGTACGAGCAGAAAACAAGCTTCTCGAGTCTGCTGTACGCTAGACGGTTCCTTTGTTTTGTGTGGACGAGGGCAAATGTACTCCAATTCCTCTCACAAGCGGAGGCGGATGAAGTTTGTGACAAAATTCGAATGGCCAACGTCTGTAAAGTCGGGGTCCAATTTCCGTAAAGCTCCCACCACTCACCTACAATCATGTGATATAAATCATATCATGTCATTTCATACCATTCCATGACATAGTTAATGCATACAATTCATCTCACAAGCTTACTTGCACAAAGGTTGCCTCGTGCCGAAACAGCACTTTGTTGTGAGAAGTCCCATCGAGCGTCTCGAAATGCGATCTAAATAGTAAATATTGATAACCAGCGAGTTATTTGGATCAACATGTGAGTAAAGTGAACCAAATACGGTTTTAATCAGTTTTCTCGCACAAGTACCTAAGTGCTTAGAACATTTGATTCAACAACTCGTTTTAGTCAATTTTGAATAATAATAATAAAAAAATATGTTGCCAAGTCTGTGTTTATACAGTTAACAGAAAGACTACGGTTAAGCTTGAGTTCGGGGTATGATTGTATGATTGACTTGAGAGTTGAGACCTTACTGACTGAGAAGAAGAAAAAAAAAAAAAAAAGACACTGAATCAAAGTTCAATGGTGTCTTTCTTTTCTTCATTTTTCAGTCCTCAAGTTCATCTTCTATAGCAGCATTACAAGTATAACCCTCGTAATCTTTCATCACCTCGGACAACCCGTCCAACAAGCGATAGATCTCGCGCGAGATCGGATTCGCCACATCACCGACAACAAAGGACGAGAATCCGTTCCCGACGTCGACCCAGGCTCGCCCGGGATCTTTTCTAACGCCCGAGTCCCTCATGAAGGTCCTGACCCTCGCCAGGCTGTCCCAACGGCCCGCCGAGGCGTACATATTGGCGATCAAAACGTAATATCCCGAGTGCTTGGGCTTCATCTCGAGAAGCCTCTCCGCGGCCCACTCTCCCGTGTCCACGTCACCGTGGACCCCACAAGCTCCGATCAGCGCGGCCCACATCGCGGGAGTCGGGCTGAATGGCATTTCCGTGATTACGCTCTTCGCTTCGCTGATCAGGCCGGCCCGGCCGAAGAGGTCGACCATGCAAGAATAGTGCTCCAAACGGGGAGTCAGGGTCGATTCGGTCATTCCCTCGAACGCGGCTTTCCCTTGGGCCACGAGGCCCGAGTGGCTACAAGCCGACAAGACCGCGACCATGGTCACGTGGTCGGGCTTTATCCCGAGGCCGGTCATCTCTTCGAAGAGCTTCATCGCGGCCGAGCCCTCGCCTTGAATCCCGTGCCCGGCGATCATCGAAGTGTAGGTCACCTCGTCTTTCTCGGCCAACGAGTCGAACACTCTCTCGGCCTCTCTCACCCTCCCCGACCTAGCGTACATGTCCACGATCGCGTTCCATAGAAGGAGATATTCCGCGAAGTCTCGTCGTTTCAAGATGTAGCCGTGGAACTCCTTTCCGTGCTGGAGATTCGCCACCCTGGCGCACAAGGGTAAAAGGCTGGCTATCGTCACGTAGCTCGGCTCGATCCCGGAGAAGAGCATTTCCCTGAAGAGAGACGAGGCTTCCTCGGCTCGGTCCATGTGGGCGTAGCCGGAGAGGAGAGAGTTCCACGAGATTACGGTCTTGTTCTCGATCAGCCTGAACATGGATTCGGCGCGACCGAGGTCTTCGCATCTGCAGTACATCGTGATCAACGCGTTCTTGAAATTGTCGAGCCTGTCGAAACCGCGCTGAATCGCGTATCCGTGAATCTCGTGACCCAACTTGATCGCTCCCACGTGCGAACAAGCCCCCAAACAGATCATCAGCGCGACCGAATCCAATTCCACGCCGCGAGACCTCATCCTCGGAATCAACTGAATCGCCCGCCCGAAATCTCCGGTGCGCAAGAACCCTCCGGCGATCGTGTTCCACGTCACGATGCTTATCACCGCACCCTTGTCCTTCGTACACGCGCTTTCGAACATCTCGAACGCTTCCTTCCACAGACCCTTGGATGCGTAAGCGGAGATCATGGTGTTTAAAGACACCGCGTCTCTCTCGGGCATTTTGTCGAACAGGTCCCGGGCAACCTCCACTAGCCCGAACCTCACGTACATTGATACCAACGCGTTGTGCACGAACAGGCTCCAGGGCTGAGACCCGGCGGCGATGGACACGTGTAACTCTCGACCAAAGTCCACGTCCAGGTTTTCGCCGCACGCCTTGATCACAGCCGGGTAAGTAAAGTTGTCTGGTCTAATCCCTTTACTCACCATTCGTTTGTACGTCGTTATAGCTTCCCCGAAAAGCCTGTTCTTCACGTACGAGAAAACGAGCAAGTTCCAAGGCAAGGTGTGTAACACATTTGAATTCTCGGTCACAACACGGGCTTCGACCAAGAGGTTAAAGGTTGCGTAGAAAGTGACCAGCTTTGGAACCAAACCTGGGTTTCGCTCGAATCCCGAGACGACGAGGTGCGCGTGGATTTGCTTCCCCGGCTCGAGCGAGTGAAGCTCGGCGCAAGAGGCGAGAAGAGAGGACATGCATTGCACGGAAATCTCCGAAGCGGAGACATGTGATTGGACGAGAGAGAAGATCTTGAAGGCTTCCGATAACTGACCTCGGCTCGTAAAGCTCTTGAGGGGCGTGAGAAGAGAATCTATCATAGAAACCTTCGTCGCATATCTCTGTAATTTTGCTTCTCCAAATGAATAAAGATTTCAAGGGTTCTCGGGCTTGTAGTGAAAGAGAGGGTTATTAGGGGTTTCAGAGACAAGACAAGTACAGTTGGCACATTACAGCAAAGGGGTTTTAGAATACGCGCGTCCACGTCAGCAGACGCCGAATAAATAGAAATAAAAAAAATAAATACAAAATGTAGTGTAAGAGGGAACGAACGAACAACGAAGACCACAGAGACAGCCCAGTTTTTTTTCAGCGTCCTTTCTCTTGGTCTCTCCGCCTCACGAATCCCAACTGATCATTGTCGTCTTTCAGCCTTCTCTTCTTCCAAATCCTTCTGAATTCGTCTCTGAACGACGTCGTCTTCGTGAACAACAAAAATGCCGGCGGCGATCTCGAGCCTCGCTACCGGCGGAAGCTCCTCCGTCCGATTTTCCGACCATTCGAATCTTCCGTCGCCTGTTCGAGCTAATTCTAGGGTTTGGTGGCCATTGCATGTGAGTTTTCCGCTTTATTGATTCAGGATCAGTTTTTTTTTTTTTTTTTTTGTAAATTATTGTACATTGTTCATTTTGCAGAGATGTGAAATCTTCAGAATTACAATGTAGATTCTTAAGATGTTGTGCCATAAAAATTTGTTCTAAATTGCCCCTGTATTTTTCAATTCGATCACGAAATGAGTTGGATACAGTGCGGCTAAACATTTTGCCAGACCAGAAAGTTCAAGAATTGTAAAACTATGTGGAATTATAGAGTAGAGCGATCGAGATCAACAAAAGTTTTAAATTAGGTTTTTTTTTTTCAGAAGGATGGGTGGTTAGTTCAAAGGAATTTGAGGAAGGCAAATAAAGGGTCTGGCGTTCGGATGGCTTTGGTAGATGAAAGGCTTACACTTACCAAAGATGTGCCAAAGCCTTCTGAAATCCTTGTAAGCTGTAGCAAAACCAATTGGCATTAAAATGATGTTTGGGCGTTAAATAAAAGTTCGTTTTTGGCTCAACTTTTTTTAAATGGCGTTCCTTTGGGATTGCAGGCTTATGATCTTGTTCAAGGGCCACTAGTAAGTCCTCTCTCTTGTTATTCGCTGCGTACAATTCTAGTTGGTTTACTATGTTTGTGTACTGCGATGCTATATCAGAGTGTATAGTTATAATTGGAAGTAGAATTTTTGTTTTAATTTTGATAACGTAGGTTAAAGAAGGAATTTTTTTATAATTGTTTGTTTTTGGCTTTTGCATCATCAGGTTAGATGGAGTTCTGGAATGAATTCACGGGCTCCCGACCCACCAACGGCTGTTTTTCTCCATGGAATCTTAGGCTGCCGAAAGAATTGGGGTAAGCCCAACATTCTTCTTGAAACTTGTTACAAAATTAGGATTCCCCTCGTAATCAGATTGGTGTCGCTTATCTAGCCCTCATTTTAACTGAGTATGGTACTATCAACTTTGAGACTAGGTTTTAGCATTGACTAAAAAATTTGGTTGCATTTCGGTCTTTCAGTGTCAAAGGAACATTTTCAGATTTGTTCATATATTACCCATGTTTGTGTTTTTGGAATTTTAGAATATGTTTAGGGCAAGAGCCGTCGTGCATGCTATTGTAAATTATCGTGCTTTTGGCAATTTGCTGTCACTTTCATCCTATCGATTTTGTTAAATGTTTTTTTTTTTTATTCTCTTAGCTCTGTAAGCATACATCATTATTACGTGTAGGCTTCTTCCCATATGTGACACTTAGTGTCTTTACCGCCACAGACGAATTCAACTTCAGTCGTAGATTTGCCTAATAAGTCACTTTACCGTTATAGATTTCATATATGGATTGAAAATTCTATATATTTCAGTTTTTCCTCTTTGCAGGAACATTTGCTAGGAGATTGGCGCAAGAGTTTCCAACATGGCAGGTATATTATTTTATTTTTCTCTCTAGCACTTGTATGATTGGCAGAAAAATTGGTGTCTTTTGACGTTTGGAATATCATAATTTTTATCTTTGTGATGACGAATCTTGTAAGAACTTACATGCGAATCTCTCGTGTTCATAAATCTCATAATCATTACTTCAGCTTGCATATTGATTTCTGTTTGTTTGCACTGAGACTTATATATATGGTTTTATTGGTTCCTTCCACAGTTTCTGCTGGTAGACTTGCGGTGTCATGGTGATTCAGCCTCAATGATGAAGAGGGGTCCACATAATGTTGCATCCACTGCTCTTGATGTCTTGAAGCTTGTGCGTGCTTATTTGGTGTTTTCTATCTTCTTCATATTATGCTCTTTATGTCAATCTGTGTTGAGCAAAATGACTGGTTTCTTCCATTGTCTAGATTGGACAGCTTAGAATAACACCTCGTGTTCTTGTTGGTCATAGTTTTGGGGGAAAAGGTATTTTTGATATTTTTTTTTCTCTTCTATATCATTCTTTGTACCAATTTACATCTTCCTGCTCACTGTTCGTGATTAAACTTGTTTGCAGTTGTCTTGAGCATGGTGGAACAAGCTGCGAAACCTCTTGCAAGACCTGTAAAAGTAAGTCTCTTTATGTTTAATATTTTGCAAGCACTATAAACCTGACATTGTGATTATTCAAGTAATGTTGCCTAGCAACTGGAACATGATTCTTTGTGAATAGTATATCCTGTGAGCTTCAAGTCGATCATTGATTCCAAACCCTTAGATAGGGATTTTATGTTGAATCTGTTTAAAAAGATTGATATTTGATTAATTTATATGTTATGAAATATCATTAAAGCTATTGAATTGCAACGAAAAAGTAAAAATTTACGTGTATTATATTCCATACTGTTGGCGAAAAATTATGTTTTTGCTTATTAATTTCCTAGGTCGTGGATTAATTATTTTTAGGTCTGGGTTTTAGATGCTACTCCCGGAAAGGTTCGACCAGGTGGTGATGGGGAGGACCATCCAGAAGAGCTAATATCTTTCTTAACTACATTGCCAAAAGAGGTGATTGCTTAGAAACTGCTAAAACCTTCACAACTGTAGCACGTCATTTTAAAAAAAAAAAATTAGTGGTGTTGGTATTGGATGATATTGTGTTTTCTTGTTTTCCATGGATATGGTATAATTCTTCTAATCTCAATTGCAATGAAGGTCTCTTCAAAGCGGGATATTCTTAATGCTCTTATTCAAAAAGGGTTTTCAAAAGATGTGGCACAGGTACATTTTAAATGTGCTTACGAATATCTTGAATTTAGATATCTGAATCTTCTACATATCCGTATAAGAATATGATGCTTGCTTATTCACGAGCAGTCGAAGTTTCAGGGGATATCATACTTGTTATCATCTTATGCACTTTCTTCTATGAACCTGTAATCCGTTTCATGCAGTGGGTTATTACTAATCTCCGCCCAGCTAATCCTCCAAACGTGTCATCACCAAGCTTCTCATGGGTGTTTGATCTCAATGGAATTTCAGAAATGTATCGATCATATGAGGACTCAAACTTATGGTAACAGCCGAATCACGATACAACCTTAGAACCAGACTCATCGTTGACAAGCTTGTACAATGCAAAAGGTTACCGCTTTTTTTGCATTCTTTTTTAGGAAAGTCGTTGAAGACGTGCCTCGAGGCGTTCATGTGAACTTCTTGAAAGCAGAAAGAAGCTTGCACAGGTGGGCCCTTGAAGATATTCAGAGAATTCATTCCGCAGAGGAGTTAGCTGTTGAAGAGGGAGGCGGCGTTGAAATGCATGTCCTTGAAGATGCCGGCCATTGGGTACCTAATTCATTCATAAATTTCTCAAGTTTGATTCATGTGTATATATATATATATATATATTGCTGTGTAAGAGACTAAGTTTGAGTTTTTAACAGGTACATACAGATAACCCAGATGGGCTCTTCAGGATTCTTTCGTCTTCTTTTCAAGTGGTCAAAACCTGAGAGAAGGTAAAAACATAACATTCCTCATCTTCAGATTTTGCTCTCAAATTAGAGATCGCATAGTAGCGTTGCTCTCTCTCTTTTATTTTTTTCCATCGAAAGTGGCCTAGCGAGCGATTTTGTGTTTTTCCTCCTTCAGTATGTATGTAATCGAGCTGTACGTTATCGAGGGATTTATACTTTGTCAGAATCATTAGGATAAATATTGGAAGAAGATAATATTGGGAGTCGTATAGTCATATAAGTTATTAGGATCTGCTTCAGGCTAGGCATAGTGTAATGCTGAAAATATATGTATTGTTATGATATGTGTTATTTTGTCAAGTGTGGATAACCCGACAATATTTGATAAATCTACGAGGCTACCGTTTCTTTTAATTTTCGGTTTTTTAGGTGAAAGAGGTGTTCTCCGTTTGATGCAGTCATGTAGGTGCCCGAGTTTTTTTTTGCTCTAGTTAATATTCAAATATTAGTTTACGAATAGCAACTCTATATGCGCCGGTAGGTACCAAAGTTGAAAACATATACCCATGATATTATTTCATGATATTTTATTTTACGAAGATGAATCTATAGCAGTGGTACTACAAGATCTCTAGTAATGTAACATCACAATTTTCGCATTTATTGCGGTTGTTAACTTTTTATTATTATTATTATTAGTATCGGCCATAAAACTGTTCTTATTGGAGCTAGTGGCGGGTATAGCTGCCTGATAAGGATATGATATGAGTATGACCTGAGCATATTCTTTACTAAAATATTCCTTCATCCATACCCCTCTTACATTATGCGAATAAAATAGAAATAATTCGTTTCCACACATCCCGTGCTATGAAATTTTTGTGGTCGTAAAACTCTTAATTTCTAAAAAAAAAAAAAAATTGAGGGCCCTGAAAACATTACACTCCATTATTATTATTATTTTCTTTCACTTCAACATCATTGCAAACTGGTCTTACTATCTTCACTCGCATGAAAACAAAACTCATCAACCCGCCAAAACTTGAAGGTTTTCTTAAACCCTATAGCTACGTAGCCACAACAGCGATTTGGGAGTATGGCCTCAAGTCATCGGAGGTGTCGGTCAAAGTCAACGCGGATGAGTTGGCGGACCATTTCATGAGCATGAAACTGGTCTTACGCCACGGTCCCATGTGGATTCTCCGCTCCTTCAGCGACGCCTTAGCGGCCTCGCAAACCAGTCTCACCACCGTCTGGAGATATTCCGGTTTTCCGACGTAATATTCCGGCAGATCCGATACCAGCTTCCGGTACTCCTTGCACGCCTTTGCTATCTCGAACTGGTCCCGAAACTCCACTTCCACCACGAACGCGATCCGCTTCTTGCGGTTCATCGTGTTCCCGATCAGCTCTATGTACTCGTGTGACCCTGTAATAATAAATGAGCACTAATGTTATTGGGGTATATGTATTAGGTTTGGAATAATGTAGGAAACAAATGATAATTTTTTTTTTTTTTTTTTTTTGCTTAGGTGTAGTTTGGATTGAAGCTAAATACTCAATTACTGGATTCGTAAAATAGTTAGAAGTCTACAATTAGTGAGATAGTTAAAATTTGCGTATTAAATTTCGGTAATATTTTTTAGCTTAATGATTAATTTTTTTGAAAATGATGAACTACTTATATTTATTGTCATAAAATATAGTTCGTGTCAATATATATATATATATATATATATATATATATATATATATATATATATATTGACAATGACATAGATATAAATCAGTTGTCGCTATTAAAATTTGTTAATATAATTATATTCCTTAGAAATCTAGCGAAAATGGAGTCCAAGCAAATTTACTCACGTGGGGGATATAAGCTTATTTGTATTTATATGTTAATTTACCATAAACATAGTAATTAATTGATCATCTCTCATAAATAAATTGTTCAAAAAAAAATTCATAAATTGATTTTAAGCTCATCTAGATTTTAATTTAAACATATCCAATAAATAAATTTGTTTCTTTTAACCCTTAAAAAATTTATCTTGACATCTAGCCCCTCTAATTTTTTTTAAACTTAAAATTTTCATTATACAGATAGTTGAATCCGTGTTAAAAAAAGTTCCCATATGATTTTGGTTTAAATGCATTATTTTTAAATTATGTTATCAAATCACCACTACCTCTTGGAAAATTTTTGGTGTCCTTCCATTTGGAAGTGCATAAAGTGGCCGTGATTCCTTTGTCGCGAAGCCTATCGACGACTTGTTGCCTTAAGCAGTGGTTACACCCATCGCTCTTAGGCTTTGAACATTGGCAGCCATTAATGAGTGTGCTCTCTCTCGCTGCGTCTATTGTTCGACTCACCTCTTTCCTCATCTTTGATCCCATTGAACTATATCTCTCTAAAACTTCCTGTTACAAGATTATATACATGCCCATTTAATTATAATCAGATCCACGTGGATTGTTTTACTTGTTTTCCAAGAAAGCAATCTTCTTACACTTGAATTTCCTAGCTAATTACAAATAAATACCATTGAATTTCCTCATTAATGATTATTTGTGGTTTTTAAGTTGGGACGGTTTTTTTTTTTTTTTTTACTTTAAAAAAAATTGTATACATTTCTTTGATCGATCTGTCTGTAATTAGGTCAATTGAGGATATTTACAAAATAATAATAATTTAATGGCGTACGTTATTTTGTACCCGGTGTTGAGAGTGACATGATGAATTTTGTCCGATGCTCTAAAAATAAATTACAGGCCATATAACAGAACACATGGCATAGTTATGAACCTGTTATTTGTTTGCTGGCATTTGTAGTGGTACGCAGGAAAATAAAATAAAAAGTTGCTATATGTGTTGCTGTTTAGATTGGTAAGCATGTCTAAATATTTGTTGACCACTTATTTGACTTAAATATCTCCACTAAATAATCGTTGCCAAAAAAGTTAAAAATGTTAAGACCCTTGCTATTATTAGAAAACGTCCTATGATCCTAAATAATCTTCGTCGAACAATAAGCGATTGTTCATCATATGTTCATCGAAGTAAAATCAATCTTATATTTTCAAACCCAGGGAATCATGTTCCTACATATTTTATAATTAAAAAATAAAAAAAGATATATCAAAATTTGGCTCAAACAAAACGTCCAATTTTTTTATTTTTTATTTTTTTTATATTTACTCAATTCAAACTTCGAAGAAAATATCATGATAAAACAAAAAAAGTTACAGCGAAAAATAATTTAATTACCTGAAGAAGCGAGTGCTGAGACTCCCAATAGATGGCTCTCTCTTCTGAGTCAATCAAATCCTCGTCATCGTCTTCTGATATTTGATCATATTCAACACCGTGAATGAATTCATCAGAATAGTTTTCATCGAAAAACACAGAAACTCTCTCTTCCAAACTGTTCATGGCCTCAAAACTAGTATCACTCATATCTTCTCTTCTTCAAGAATTATATGATCGATCAAGGCACACGAAATTGAGAAGAAGAGAGAAGGAAAAAAACGAGAGAGAGAGAGAGAGAGAGAGAGAGAGAGAGAGAGAGAGAGATAGATAGATAGATAGAGAGAGAGAGAGAGAGAGAGAGAGAGAGAATTGTTGTGGAGTGATGAGCTGCGAGACTAAATATATATAAGGGTTTTATATATATATATATATATATATATATATATATATATATATATATACAGGGTAGTGACACAAAAATATAGTATGCTAGAATAATGTAGCCGCTATTATGAGAAAGGTTTAGACAATTAATATGGAGAAATCGGGAATATGCAATTGGACTTGCATTTTGGTGAGGCAAAGACAAGGGTGCTGAGTCAACATCCTCATTCTTTTAGTGATTTTTTGAGGCGATTGATTAATGCATATTGCATGATTAATGTGATTAATTAAAAATTTCAAAGAAAATATGTGGTTTTTGCTCATTTTATTTTGTGGCGTGGAATTAAAGCTAATCTTTGATATGATTGTATTTGATCGATAGATGCATTTAATTTGTAATGGGCCGTGATTGTTCCTTTTCGATTTTTGAAATGTCTTTCTATTTTTCTTGTTCTTTGTTTATTTCTTTTCTGGAGTTTTTATTTTATTTTTTATTATGTGACTATATATACACTCTAGTTAGAAATGGATATTGTGTGAACGAAATTCCCTAGCACGATACAAATCTTTAGAAATATATTTCTAGAAATATACAAGTAATAAAATATCATAAGGTTTCTTCCATCAAGGATAAATTCCAGTTTCATGTCAAGAAATGGTGAAATTCTAAATAATAATAACAATAAAAACTATATGAAATGCAATGTTATTTTTGTTCGAATATTACCTTTTATGTTATTGGAAATCAATTGGACACGCAATAATTATATTAAGGTGTACAGCAATTTGAAAAAAAATAACTTTTTCCATTATGAACCGCAACATTATATCCATTATCCAAAATCGTTATACCACAATGTAATTCGACCGTGCTCGCGATATTAATAATGATAATAATAATAATAAAATGGCTAATGATGTACTTTAAACGTATCTATTTTTCTTTAAAATTAAGTAAGTAATCAAAAGCTTGATTAACCAAAAGGCAGTTTCATTACACATATAAATTAGCTCATTATATGTAATTCGCTGGCACTAACTATTGATTATACATCGTTTAGATAGCACCAAAATTTGATGAAAATAGTGGTATATTATATTATGTATTAATTATTATTATAAACAAGTCATTGGCTAGAAAGCGTACTTCGAATTGTTGATTTATCGCCAGAGATGGCTTAGAACCAATAGTGTCAAATAGAGATTTTTTCTTTCGAACATCTCTTTCGATTGTTAATACGATATGGTATGCTACAAGTGAATATTTGCGACAAGAAATACTTTTTATCTTTTGGGTTTGAGGTTGAATACTCTTATTAGCTAAAGGCTTTGACTTCTTTTCTTTTTAGCTAAAACGATTGGTTTCTGATCATTCTGTGTGGATCAAAATATCAGCCGAATATATCGTTGGAGTTGGATTTTCTTCATTCTCTCTTTCTTCCTCAAACTATCTTCGAATAGATTTTTTATTGGTGGCTCTAGTTACTACACATTTTGGTTCACACATTTACATATATACATATAACAATAGACCTTATTTTAGTAAGTTATTTTATGTGGATTCGGAAAAACAAAACATCAAGATATAGGATATTGATATGTATTATCCGCATCATGGATTTGAATCAGATACTCGATCCGAGCTCATGAGTGTGTATATAGTTGTTAATGAGGAAAAATGTATTATTGATCTCACAAAGAAAATTACAGAACTTGACACTCATTGTTTTCACATTTCGAGTTATATCTCACGCTGTAGATAAAATTCTGAAGATAGAAAATTAGATTTCAAGAATCGGGAAAATGTAAAAAAGATTCTTAATCTTGTGCTAGGATCTGTCTATATAACAAAACTAATGACAAAATAGCTAATTTGTTTAATTTAGATCTTAAGTATTGTTTTACTCATTTCTCTTCCCTAAACACATCAACGTTGTGTTAAAAACTAAAACAAATCTACGTTAACTACATACAAAAATCAGCATTTTATTTAAAATATATATATATATACACACACATCAACGTTGTGTTAAAAACTAAAACAAATCTACGTTAACTACATACAAAAATCAACATTTTATTTAAAATATATATATATATATATATATAAATATACTCTTTATCTAATCAAAAAAATTCATCCTGTTTTTTTTTTCTCTTTTTTTTTGGAAGTTATTTTGGAAATTTATTTTGTGGTCTATAATTATGCTGGCCAGCATATCAAATTATTCAGATAACGGTTTTAACATTTTTCTACCCATTTAACTGCTGCGGCGGGAATGCCTGTTATCCAACCCGCCGCTTCAAAAATCGGATAAACATATCTAAGTAATTAATAAATCCATTTTTTACATGGAATATTTAAACTTACATTACAAAGAAATTCTTTAAACTTTAAATAAAACTTTAAATAATGTAGACATATCACTATTTCGGGAGATAAAAACACATGCACTCACGAAGATAGTGTAATCCAAGTTAGATGCTTAGAGAAATTACGTATTTTCAAACACTTTATTTTTTATGATATGAATCTAGGTTAGTGTGTGCATTTTCTATCAAGTCATTAGTTCTGATAGATGCGTTTATTACGCGTAAAACTCCTATTTCTCGGACTAAAAACTAACGAGTCCTCAAGTGTTTTTGTGTGTTTATTGAGTGATTTTCAGGTTGAAGAGGTCAATTGGGTCTTGAGGAGGTTATTAGCGCATCATGTGACAACTTGGAGCGAAACAAGGAACACGACGTCCTCTTCTGCAGGATTCTGAGATTTTTAAATGATAATTTTGGATGATCCACTTCCAAAACTGGATAGAGCTCTCTCTTAGATTTTCAACGCATGTTTATTTGTAAAAATCGGACGTCGGAGCTAGGAGTTACGACCGTTTAAAAAACGGTGTGCATCGAGTAGGAAGCGCGCGGACAAAAATTTCTTCGTTTTCGCCTCCAGAGTCGTACGCGCGAACCACGCGAAGCCGAAAAAATGGATTGCGCGCCGCACGGTCCCAAAATCAGCATTTTCCAATGTTGCGTTTCAGAGCGAATTTTGGCCATTGGATCAAAATGAAATGTCCATATGGCTCCGAAAATAACCTCATTCAACCTTAAAAAGACCAATGCTTTCAGAAGAAGTCATGCATGGAGGGAGATTTTGTAGAATCTATCAAGAACACCTTTTCTTTGTCCTAGCTTTTCTTTAGATTTTCTAAAAAAATTTCAGACTTGTTCATACTTTGTGGCTCCAATTTGAAGAGAAGGAGAGAGCTGCAGAGTTCTACCATTGCTACAATCTAATCAAGTGTTCTATTCTCTAACTCGTACTATTTTTAATTCAAGTTTTTCATATGATCATGATGTCTCTTGATGTGTTGTTCTTGTGTTCATCTTTAAGTATTTTTTTATTGTCATAGTCATCAATATAAACTAGTCTCATGTATGGCTATGGTGTAGCGGGTTCAGTATGATATAGGATTCATGGTATTAGAATTGTAAGGTTGTTGTTTTTCTCATCACTTTTACTTAATCCACAACTATGCTTAATGCTTGTATGAATGTCATGAACTCATGCTTGTTTTATGTTCAACTCTAATGCTTGAGAACGATTAGGTTGTTGTGTTTTTGTGTGAGTTACTAGAATACATTCCTAGGCTAGATATAGCTAGGTTATTTTAGACTCGTGAGAATATTCTTGTTTTTAATGCTAGCCGTGCTTGTTAGGAGTTGAGATCAAGGGATGATATTTCGGTATCGGTATAGGTTGTTAGATGCTTGAGAAAGATCTATCAATTCTATTAAAGTGAGTATGAGTAGTGAAAGGTGTGAATCTCAATAGCTTGTTTCTTTTCTTAATTAAGAAAATCCAAGTTGTTTTGTGAACGCGTGAACCATAGTCCTCCCCTTTATTCATTAGAAATTTTGTGCATCTATTTGTTTAATTTTGTGACGTGTTAATAAAATTTTGTGACAACGATTCCATCAACGATATTTAGTTCTATATTAGCTTGTGATTATCGGATTCCTAATTTAGCTAATCCTCGAGGGATCGACTCGTTCTTACGATCTATTACTATTGCGATCACGTGCACTTGCGTGTGCGAGAAAATTCGTAACAACTTCAAGTCTCCATCTTTAAAATTCAAGAATAAAGGAAAATTATATTTAAAAAAAAAACAAAATGTTTACGGTATTTAGTTCGTGAACTTCGTGAAGTAAATAAGGTTTGATATATAAGTTGAGTTATTTAGAGAATTCTGTGTTCATTTAGTGGTAGATACTTAATTTCTCCTACAAAGATAGGCCTGAGACTTGGGTTAGAAGCCTGGGAGCAAAGGCCAGCCCAAATGGCAACTAAAATTCAAGTCCATTCATTGGTCGTTATCCAATTTCCCTTCTTCCCAACCTCTCTCTCTCTCTTAACCACTCACACTCTCTCTCTCTCTCTCTCTCATTGGCTCGCACTGATATCTTCCAATGGCGGCAATGGCAGCCACGTTCACCAGAGCCCCAGCGCTCCCCCGCAACCGCCTCCCCGCCGCCGCCCCACGCGCTCACCACAACCCCCGTTCCCACGCGCCGCTGCTCGGGAAGGCAGCGCCGGCGAGGCTGAGAATGGCGTGCAAGGCGGCGGAGACCGCGGCGGCGTTGGAGGGAGAGATGAGCTGGGTTCCGGTGGTTCCGGTGACGGCGCTGCCTCGGGGAGAGAGGAGAGTGATTCTACAGGACGGCGAGGCGATTCTGCTGCTTTGGTACAAAGACCAAGTCTACGCCATTGAGAACAGGTCTCCCGCTGAAGGAGCTTACTCCGAGGGCTTGCTCAACGCCAAGCTCACTCAGGTTAATTTGATCATCAACTTTCTAATTTTGTACCATTTTTTTTTTATCAATACCGAGAAAAAAAATTAGAATTCAGTGGATCTTATATTCCTTAATAAAGTTAGAGAGTTTCACAAACCTATGGGAAATATGTTTCAAATAAAATCTATTCTTTCTCTTCATAAAATTTTAATAAAAATTGACCTCCGTTTTTATCGATCCGAATATAGACCATTTTTTGACGCGGCCATTTTGTTTCAATAGTATATTATGGACGGAAATAAAAATTTGTTTTGATTTGATTTTAGGAGGGGTGTATAATTTGCCCGACGACGGAAAGCACGTTTGATCTTCGGACGGGAGAGATAAAGGAGTGGTACCCAAAAAATCCGGTTCTGCGAGTCCTCACGCCGCCTCTGAGGAATCTCTTCATCTTTCCCGTCAGAACCGACGATCAGAACATCTTCATCAGCCTCGGCGCTGGAATCACACGCAACGCCGCCGCCGAGATCGTTATCGGCGGCAAAACTCAGCCCGGCATGACTGCCTCAGACGTCAATGTTGACGAGGTACGCCTCAATTTTTATTTTAGTTTTTTTACTCTAAAAATTTACAAATTTGCTCCCCGAGATTATTTTTTTGCGTGTTAGACTTAATTTATATTCCTTTTGTAAATTTGTATACCATTTATGTCGTTAGAGTCGATGGTTATTTATCTAAAATTTATGATAAAACTTGAGTTTTTATATGGTTATATATATAGAGAGTCCATTTATATTTCTGTATAAGTTATATGTATGGTGTTTTACTTGAGATTATTTGTTTTCTCAGGTGAGGATGATTGTTGATGATAATCTCGAGGGCTTTGGCTTCTCGCCCAAGAATGAACTGATCAACGGGAAAGCCGCCATAATTGGATTCCTTTTGTTGCTTGATTTCGAGCTCTTGACAGGTAAAGGCATTCTCAAAGGCACGGGCTTCTTGGACTTCCTTTACGCTGCCTCAAACGGCTTCAACTAGAATTTAATTTAATTTTTTTTTTAATATTGTTTCGTTTCTTCCTAATTTTGGATACGATGTGTGTTTCTGTTGCATAGGACTTTGTATATTATTTGGTGGTTCACTTGTAATTTTTTTTTTTTTTTTTTTTTTTACCCCTCGTCAACCAACATGTACAATATAGAGTATATAGTTATATACAATTACCTGGAAAATTGTTGTTTTATTCGTGTGCGACATGTGTTCATCAGATCAATTATCTGTGTTTCTGCACTGAGTCTTATGTTCGATAACTTCAGAGTTAAAACATATTAAAATCCTGCAAAAACAACATTCGAAAATTAAGGTTGTGTATTTAGGTGTGCTTCTTGTCTTTTGTATTTTTATTTTTTCATAATTGAATAGAATTTGAATGATCGGATTTTCTTTATTACTGCCTAGGCATTTTAAAGCGCTGCACTCGCAGGCAAAGCCGGCTTAACTAAATCAGGAGCATGAGCAAGTTAAAAAAAAAAAAAAAAGGCCTAATTTTTTTTTTCAATCATCCTAAAAAAATTAAAATAATATTTATAAGATAGGATTATCACACTTGAAGCAAGTTTAAAAACAAGAGAAAAACAATAAATGAGATATTCTTAGAATTAAATAAGGTGTTCTTGGAATAAAAACAACTGTAGTATTATCAGAACTATTTTAAAAACGGTATATGGAGTAATACGTTTTTCAAAATTTTGAGGCTTTTTTTTTTGGAGGGGCCTATTGTTGCGATTTTTTACGCGCGCAAGTGCACGTGTCGCTCAAGTAATATAGTGAATTAAGTACGAGTGTCGATCCCACGAGGAACAAGCTTAATTAACAAACAAATCAACTAGCACGAATTGAACTAAAGATGAGATGGAAAGATGTCACAAATTATTGACAAGTTCTAACGCAAATAGATAGCAAAACACTCAAATAACAGTTATAAGCAGAAAGAGAGGCTAAGGACCAAGGCTTCACAGGTATATTCAACGGTTTGGATACACGAATTTCACGCACAATCAATAATCAACTCACTATTCTTTGCTAATCATACTCACAGAATAATATTGCTAAATCTCTCTCGAGCATCTAACAACCTATGTCAAAATTAGGAAAATCTTCTCTCGATCTCAATTCCTAACAAAAACATGCACTAGTGTTAAGAGTATTCACACGATTCTAAGGCAACCTAACTATCTCTAGCCTAGGCATGCATCATAGTAATTCAAACCAAAACATTAACAACCCAATCTTTCTCAAGCATCAAGTTGAAGTATAAAATCATGAACAAGGTAGCTAATCTCGATCAAGTATTAAAACGGATTTGAAATAAGCAAAGCAGTAGAGAATTGGAAATTGAACTTCAATATATTAAATCAAATCCATAACCGAATCCTAAACCCGCTACGCCATAGTCCTTAATGAAATTAGTTCATGGCGTAGCGAGAAAACAAAAAGAGAATGAGAGGATAGGAATAAGAAACCATAATTAAAAACTCAATTATGAATTAAAATACGGGAGTTCAAGAGTAAAGGAGAAGAAGAAAACTGTAATTGGCGCGAGGTTAAGAGTACTCAAACACTAAGTGTAAACAATAAAAAAAAAGTACTCAGATCCCTAAACAAGAGGTTAAGAGGTGTATTTATAGGCCTAGGTCGAAATCCTTGGGTTTCTCTTAATTTTCGGAGCAGACTGGGTAATTAAAATTGATCCAACGGCTCAGAACGACTTAAAATCCGCGTTTCCTCTTTTTGTCTCGGCGCACCTCGCGGCGCGCAGTGTACGAGTCGCGGCGCGAGGTTAACTTCTTCGGGACATCGCGTTCTGCGCCTCACGCTCTAGGATTTTCGGCGTCCAACTTTCTCTACCTCGCGGCGCGCGGTGTGAAGGTCGTGGCGCGAGGTAGACATCTCCACAACTACGCGGAACGCGCATGACGCTCGGAGCTCAACTGGTGCTTGATCTCCAGACCTCGCGGCGAGTGGTGAAGACCGCGCGGCGCAGGTTGCACATTTCCTTGACTTCTTCTTCATTTTTGACTCGTTTTCGATCCCGAACGCCTCACTTTGCACAGATTTGTCTAGAGTATCATAGAAATCCCATCTTGATCGAAAGCCTTCAAAACACACGAAAAACCTCAAAACTACTCAAGAACAAGCTCGGATTTAGTCGGGATGATAGGAGTTTTCTACGTACGACACGCACCTATCACCGCTCACAGGGAATGGTATGAAATATGAAAAATGTGTCCGAATTCAAAATCAATGCAGCTGCAGAGACACACTTCGCTAATTTAGTTCTAGTTAGATAATCTTCATTTGTTTACTTTTTTATGATAATGTTTCTACAGAAGAACTGTAATCTAAAATAATTTACTTTTTTTTTCAGCATTTTCATGCTTCTAATAGAGAAAATTACATATTTAGCATAAAACGTGCGTCACTTTCTATATATCACTCATATTTTCAAAATATTTCGTCAGTAATTGTTTTACTTTTCTCCGAAAAAAATACGATCTTGTGTTTCAAATCTGATTAGAAATTATTGAAATATGGTTAACAATTATTGAAATCAATCTGGTTAACAGTTATTGAATTTTGATTCAAAATATTGATATATTGAAATCTGATTAACAATTATTGAAATCTAGTTAACAACTATTGAAATATAGTTAACAATAATTGAAATATGTTCAGCAATTATTCAATCTAGTTAACATTTATCAAGGGTTAAATTAACACTTCAAAAATTAAACGATTATTTATGGAATATAAAAAATTAAGCGACTAATATTGAAAATTACGGAAAACGACTATTTGAGGCTGTTTCCACTATAATGTATTGCCTTTTGGTTTCAAATTAGACCAATACAATGATAATAGTTGGTAACGCCTATAACCTAATTTTTACAATAGAAAATAAAAATTTGAAAGAACTTTCAAGAGAAAATCAATATTTATTTATTGTATTTTGAAGTCAATGAAACTTTGAAGGAGAGCAAATGGAGAGTGTAAGAAAGGTGGAATGAAAGCTAGTTTTCACTTTTCAACTCAATTCTTAAAAAAATGAAAATCTCAATTTTATTTATACACTTTCCACAAATTTGTATTCCTATAAATTTTCTTCCGTTCAAAGTTCAAACACGCAAGAAAAATCCAACGACCTCTCAATTTGTTACCCCTCAAATTTTCCATGTACCACACGTTGTTCAGAACAAAAAATAAAAAGTTTTACAGTCAAATGAAGAAAAATAGCCCCTACCAAATGAACTCAACAATGACCAAGTTGTTGCCAGACTTCGTTATCCAAAAAAAAAAAAAAAAACCATATAAATTTGAATTCGTCAATAATATCACGGTCATAAATGTTTCAGAAAGTACCAATTATTTTTTCCTTGTCGACAATGAACGAGACTGCTTTCGATGCCAATTTTGTTAGAGACACGACACAATGTATCAATCAAAATTGACGGTGGAACCTTCTTGCAAATTATAAGTTGTTAGCTAAATACAATTTTAGAGATGTTCAAGAAAAGAAAATGATGAATTGTTAGCTAAATACAATTTTAGAGATGTTCAAGAAAAGAAAATGATGAAAAATTATTACCACTAATAACTTATAACTTGTAACTTTTAATCATTTTCATCTTTCCCTTTCATGCAAAAATATTCTTAGGTTATAATAATTCACATTTTTTCTCTTTTTTAAACTTAATTTTTATGCTCCGAACTCCCACAGTCTCTCATTTTGTCTCTCTTTTACCTTCAAATAGTCGATAATCACATTCAAAATATTTTCGAACTAAAAGTGTAAATATGTTCAAAATCATATTTCAGTAGATTATTTTTTGGAAAAATGACGTATATAAATCCTAAATTTAAGTATAATACTGCGTTTTGTACTTTTGATTTTCAGAAATGTCATATTTAATTGTACCTTCAATTTTATGAAATTGACGACATTATACTTAAGATTCATAAGGATGCGTCATTTATTTATTTTGTTGACTTTTCTTTCATTTTGACTAAATTGAAGAAAATATCAACAAAATAATACCATGAATTAGGAAGAATTGCGCTTTGTTTGACCGACTATGAATCAGTACTATTGAATTGGTACACAATCATCACGAGCACGGAATAAGAAGACGAGGAAGAAACAAAGTCATAACCGCGCTTGGAGCTTGTGGTTGTGAGAACCGGTCCAACAACATTTGACGCCACTGCTAGAGAAGCCGAATGCATGGAAGATCGTGGAGCACACATAGTTCTTATAATCATAATTAGTTTTTAGTTAGCGTCAGTTTGAAACTCGAAAAATGAGAGAAAAAAATGAAAATTGGAAGAAAAATGAAAATGATTGGGAGAATATATGGAAAAATGATTTTTTTTTTTTTTTTTTTTTTTTTTTGTAATGATTAGAAGTGGAGCATACATTTTAGTGTTGAATTAATGAGTCTAGCGCTATTTCGATAATATTGAAATCTCTATGATATGATTTAGGCTATTTATTTAGTTAATTAATTTATAGTTTAACCAGAATTTTCAAAGAGGTTGGCCAAAATAGCTAGAATTTTAAAAAGAGGTTGGCCAAACTAGCTGCAAATCCGCCTATATTGTTTTTTACTTGCACCCCTCATTAAATAATTCATCATTTGGATATAAGAGCACAAAAATTATAAAAATTAAAGTCAACATGACCTATGTGTACATACTGTTTTACTTTACCGTTTTAAATGTGTCGTTTTTGACTCATATTATTAA
The DNA here is from genome assembly GCF_054948205.1 of Urtica dioica subsp. dioica. Taxonomy (NCBI): domain Eukaryota; kingdom Viridiplantae; phylum Streptophyta; class Magnoliopsida; order Rosales; family Urticaceae; genus Urtica; species Urtica dioica. Next base: position 39,945,127 of record NC_142762.1, read on the forward strand.
TTATTATTTTTGCGTCGTCGTCACTTTTGTTTGTAGAATTTACCTGGCATGTGATAAATAAATAATGAATAAAAAAAAAAAAACAAAGTTGTTTGTAGAATTTACCGGGCAAGTGATAAAGAAATAATGAATAAAAAACAAAGAAAGTGGACACTAGTTAAAAACGCACTTTAATCACACGATAAAACATTGCCAAGTTGCTTATTTTCCGACTGAGAACAGAACTGATGCAAGTTGATTTCGAACCCATTCCACAAGTTTAAAGCGAAGTTGAACTCAGCTTGTGTCTGAAGACTAAAATGGCTTTCTCAGCCATAAAAACCAAAAAATGGGTCAAGTTTCTTTTGTTATTTATATATTTGCAGATTGAATTATTTAGCCTCCAATTTCTTATAAAATTATTATAAACATGCCACGTAAATGTATTAGATGAACTAGTAATTGAAATAGAAAAGGTGAAGACGAGACTTTGGTTTTGATGAGTAGACTGGATCATATTATAAGGTTATATTTTCTTTAACAAGATATTATAGGTTACATTTGAAAACCGAAATTTACGATGGAAAAAAACAATTTGAAGGACGATTTTAATATTCAGATTGATGGTTATTCTTATTTCTTAATAAACCGATGAAAGATAATATCTTGTTTAGTTGAGTTGTTATTTAGAGTTGTCGACATTGCCATGCATATATTTTGTAAAAATATTACTGATATGAAAATGATATTTAATCAAATATAAATTTTTTGGTGATGTGTTATAAGTGAGAATTTTCTCAAATTGAAATTTCTCAATGGATACACCGGACCAATTAATGGAACTAATTTTGAAGAACTTGATGTGACGTCGACTTTCAATTTGAGATATTGATTTTAGTTAATTTTAATGTAGTCAGGGATAGAGCTACAGTAAGTCGAGCCCCGGACGGCCGGACCGATTAATGGAGCTAATTTTGAAGAAGTTGGTGTGACATCGACTTTCAATTTGAGATATTGATTTTGGATATTGTTATAACTACCACCAATTCAATAATAATTTCCAATAATCCACCAAACAATAATTTTGGCCAAATATACCACTTGCCTCTATGTATAAAACCCTAAATACCCTTAAAAAAAATTATTCTTTACATTTCATCATCTAATTCATTCTCTCTCTCTCTCTCTCTCTCTCTCTCTCTCTCTCTCTCTCTCTCCCTAACGTCTGATACTTCTCCAAAGATACATCTCCAAAATCTCATCACTCAAACTCACTCACAATCAAAACCCTTCTTCTTCTTTAAACCACGATCGAAATCCTTGCCCAAACATTTCAACGAACGAAACCCTTTTTCTTCTCCACGAATCTCTTCTCCTTCTCCACGAATCTCTTCTCCTTGCCCAGATTCTACGTGGTTAGTTTCAGCGAATCTATTTGCCAAAGTCTCTACTTGGTTAGTTTTAATGTTTTTTCTTATCATTTATTTCGTTTTGTGTATGTTTATTATGGGTATGTTTAAATTTGGGGCAAAAATACGATTTTCGTGATTCTGGGTAAATTTTGAAGTTGTTCTGCGAAGTTCGTAAGTTTTATCAGATGTCAACAGTTGACGTCAACAATTGACGTCAACAGTTGACATCAATTGTTGACATCTTATGTCAACAGTTGATGTCATCTGTTGACATATATTGTTTATGTATAATGTCAACAGTTGACATGAACTGTTGACGTCAACTGTTGACATTAATTGTTGACGTCAACTGTTGACATCTGATGTCAACAATTACTAACTTTGGATTTCTTCTTGATTTGTACGCAGTGATGACGGAAATTTATTGAGAACGTCACTGTAATGGAGAGTTGGCTGAAGTTTTGATTGTTGAAGAAGAAAGATTAGGAAACAATGTAAACAATAGATCGCAATGTGTTTCACGTACTACTCTTATCTTAATCTTTTGTTATGCTTTTGATAGCAATGTTGTTCACGTACTACTCGTATCTTAATCTTTTGGTATACTTTTGATGACATGTTTAATGAATATCAACAATATATCAATTATCAATCTGTAGTTGTTTTTTTAATGGTTTTGACGTCAATTGTTGACATCAATGTCAACAGTTGACGTCAATTGTTGACATCTTTGATTTATGAGCTCTCTGTTTATTGACATTGATGTCAACAATTGACGTCAACTATTGACATTGATATCAACAGTTGACGTCAATTGTTGACATTGATGTTGTTGACATTGATGTCAACAATTGATGTCAATTGTTGACATTGATATCAACAGTTGACGTCAATTGTTGACATTGATGTTGTTGACATTGATGTCAACAATTGATGTTAATTGTTGACATTGATATCAACAGTTGACGTCAATTTTTGACATTGATGCTGTTGACATTGATGTCAACAGTTGCCGTCAATTGTTGACATCCAATCCTAATGTAGAACGAATATGCCATCAATACTCGAGGAGGGGTGTGATTCGATCCCAACTCATGAATCGGCAATTCGTTCTACATTAAGATTGGATGACTACTTTTTTATACTTTGTTCTGACTACTTTTTTATACTTTGTTCTGACTACTTTTTTTTTTTAATTTATTATGCTTTGTTCATACTACTTTTGTTTAAGAGTATTTGTTTAATTCATTATGTTTTTTGTTCAAACTACTTTTGTTAAATAGAATCTCTTTTGTACAGACTACTTGTTGACCTCAACTATTGACGTTGATGCCAACAATTGACGTCAACTGTTGACATCAATGTCAACAGCATCAATGTCAACAATTGACGTCAACTGTTGATATCAATATCAATAGTTGACGTCAATTGTTAACATCAATGTCAATAAACAGAGAGCTCATAAATCAAAGATGTCAACAATTGACGTCAACTGTTGACATTGATGTCAACAATTGCCGTCAAAACCATTAAAAAACAACTACAGATTGATAATTGATATATTGTTGATATTCATTAAACATGCCATCAAAAGCATACCAAAAGATTAAGATACAAGTAGTACGTGAACAACATTGCTATCAAAAGCATAACAAAAGATTAAGATAAGAGTAGTACGTGAAACACATTGCGATCTATTGTTTACATTGTTTCCTAATCTTTCTTCTTCAACAATCCAAACTTCAGCCAACTCTCCATTACAGTGACGTCCTCAATAAATTTCCGCTATCACTGCGTACAAATCAAGAAGAAATCCAAAGTTAGTAATTGTTGACATCAGATGTCAACAGTTGACTTCAACAATTAATGTCAACAGTTGACGTCAACAGTTCATGTCTACTGTTGACATTATACATCAACAATATATGTCAACAGATGACATCAACTGTTGACATAAGATGTCAACAATTGATGTCAACTGTTGACGTCAATTGTTGACGTCAACTGTTGACATCTGATAAAACTTACGAACTTCGCAGAACAACTTCAGAATTTACCCAGAATCACGAAAATCGTATTTTTGCCCCAAATTTAAACATACCCATAATAAACATACACAAAACGAAATAAATGATAAGAAAAAACATTAAAACTAACCAAGTAGAGACTTTGGCAAATAGATTCGCTGAAACTAACCACGTAGAATCCGGGCAAGGAGAAGAGATTCGTGGAGAAGGAGAAGAGATTCGTGGAGAAGGAGAAGAGATTCGTGGAGAAGAAAACGGGTTTCGTTCGTTGAAATGTTTGGGCAAGGATTTCGATCGTGGTTCAAAGAAGAAGAAGGGTTTTGATTTTGGGTGAGTTTGAGTGATGAGATTTTGGAGATGTATCTTTGGAGAAGTATCAGACGTTAGGGAGAGAGAGAGAGAGAGAGAGAGAGAGAGAATGAATTAGATGATGAAATGTAAAGAATAATTTTTTTAAGGGTATTTAGGGTTTTACACATAGAGACAAGTGGTATATTTGGCCAAAATTATTGTTTGGTGGATTATTGGAAATTATTATTGAATTGGTGGTAGTTATAGCAATTTCCCTAATTTTAATGTAGCAGTAAGTCGAGCCCCCCCCCCCCCCCCCCCTCCCCCCCACCTAAAAAAAATTATTTTACACTTTTGGCTCATTTAAAAAAATATATATTTTTACTCTAAAAATTTATGCTTTTGAAATATTTACATTTTTACATTTTTTATCTTAAAAATTTACAAATTAGTCCCTCTCAAAACTTTTTTTTTAAATAGCCCATCTGAATGTAAAATGTAGTTATCGATTTTATGGATCTACGAGTATATGTGGATCGCTGTAACTGTAACTTGTGAAATGCTTATTGGTGAGGTGGATGTGATTGTCGGTAGTTTCTCTTTGAGTGTATCACTCGTGTCACGACCAAGTCTTTGAGCCTGTTAAAGACGCGCAAGTGGTTGAACGTTAATTACATGATTAAGCACATCAAAGGCCAGATGAGAATTGAGATGAGAGAACAATATTTTCTTGACGAAGACAGTTACTCACGTGTTCATTGACAAAAACATTAATTACACTAATTATTATTCCCCACAGACAAGTCATAAGATTTTATTACCAACTCAGTATTCGTTGACCTGGCACTCTCACCGGATATATTGTGCGGTGAATATATATATACGTATATAAACTATAATATTATATATCTCATGCGTAATTTCTATGTTTAATCGAAATAGAGCAATTATTTTCGTGATTTAAATAAAAAAAATCATATGTATTTCTTTACATCACTATGAATAGTGTGTGTATGTCCTAAACAAGTTTATTGATGAGTCAAAATATAATTTTTTTTATAGGGTAGTGTAACAAAATAGTCAAAATAAAACTATAAAATTTGTTTTTAATCTACGTTTGACAATTTTTAAAGATATAGTCAATTGACTTATATGACAATAATTAAGGTCTGATTAACCCTTATTTATTAACAAATTCGTCACTTTCTCTCTTCTATTTTTTTCAAATAATTTTTTTTTTCATCAAAATTTCAAAAATCCGTATCTTCCTCATACGAATTCGAAATTGAGTGATTCCAAATCCTACGGATTCGTGACGCCGAGATCTTCAAAAATAGATCAAGTATGATGAAAAATCATGTTTAATACCATAGATGTAGAAAAATCACGTTACTAACTTAAATATGGAAATAACTGAAATTTATCAAAAAAATAAATGGAAACATAAATATGATGCATTAAACATAATTTTTCATCAAATACAATGGGTCTATTTTTGAAGATCTCGACGCCACGAATTTGTAGGATATGAAATCACTCAATTTCGAGTTCGTATGAGAAATATACGAATTTTTTAAGTTTTGATGAAAAAAATTATTTGAAAAAAAAGAAAGTGACGAATTTGTTAATAAATAAGGGCAAATCAGACCTTAATTATTACCACATAAGTCATTTGACTATATCCCTAAAAATTGTCAAACATAGGGTAGATCCAAAATCACATGTTTAAAGTGACCTAATTAGTTACAAATCTCTTTTTTATATTTATTTTCGGTTGACCTTATGAATAATTCTTTTCCATTGCCAATCTGATTGCTTTTTGAATAAAATTTTCTGATAAATTAAACCAAAATTCATAAAATGGTTCATATTTTACTCAATAAATTGTTTTAGGTTATAAACATGTTACTTATAGTGATATAAACAATATCAGATATTTTTTAAAATCATGAACATGCTTGCTCCATTTTGATTAAACACACACACACACACACACACACACACACACACACACACACACACACACACACACATATATATATATATATATATATATATATATAATATTTTTCTCGCAATTTTCACATGGTTTACTTTTCGATCATAATTTTAATATAGAAAATTGGATTTCCATAAATAAAAATACTCTTTACAAATTTGTTAAATACCCTATCTTTAAACTTGGAAAAAGTTACCGTTTTCACTAAGAAAATTTAATAAATAAATGAAAAATGGTAAAGAAGTTTTATTTTAATTTTTTATATGAAATTCCCTTGCTCTTCAATGCCCATATCGATTATTTTTTTCTTCTTATTTTTTATCTATGAAATTCGATCGTTTCTATGCTTCTTGGCGGATTTTTAAAAAATATTTGATATCTTTGATAATTTTTGTACTTCTAATAAAGTTGCACATGTAGAAGTTTTGTTCAGAAGTAAAAACATTCCGGAAAACTTGACAAATCTAGAATACGATTGTGTGAGACATGAGGGCGTTTGACCCGCAAAATTAAAAGAAGAAAAAAAAAACTAGTAAATTAATGAAGAATGTATTTTGTGTCAAGAATGATGTATATAATTTTTCAACCTTGTTAATAATAATTAAAAAAAAAAAAAATGAGTGCGTTTGTGTATAAAAGTTCAATTCTGTCTTCTAATACCATCTACTTGCCAAAGCAAAGCCCAAATCAGACCGACCTGTTTGGCTATTATTTAATAATATAATAATGACATACTTGCTGACATTGAATTTGAACCTTTTTTAAGTTTGACCATTGAAAATATTGACTTTACCCAAACTTACCGATCCGAAAACCTTTTTTTGGGCTTCTTGTACAGCGTGATGTCCTTCCCTTCCCTTTGACTTCCTAATATGTACACAATAAAAAAAAATATATTATTATATTCCACCGCGCTGACTTCGTCATAATTCAAACTATATATACTACGCAAATCACACTTCCATTCCATACCAGTTCTCGCAGAAACTAATACACCAACAGAAACAGAAAAAAAAAAAAAAAAAAAAACAGTCATCAGCTTCAGAGCAGTAAATTTACAAGAGATGAGTTCCCAGGGAAACGCAGAGGATCAGAATAACTCGACGAAGTACAAAGGAATTCGGAGACGAAAGTGGGGCAAATGGGTGTCGGAGATTCGAGTGCCCGGATCTCAGTCTCGGCTCTGGCTCGGCTCGTACGCCACGCCGGAAGCCGCCGCCGTGGCTCATGACGTGGCGTTTTACTGCCTCAAGAGGCCAACGACTCTCGACTCCCTCAACTTTCCCCACACGCTTCCCATCTCCGCCCTCAGCGGCGAGATGTCGCCGAGCTCGGTTCAGCGCGCCGCCTCCGACGCCGGACTCGCCGTCGACGCCCAATTCGCCGGGGGACAGTTCGCGTCGCCGACGGAGGAGGCGGGGCAGGGGAACGGTGTCGTTTACGGGGATGAAAACGACGTGTCGTGGATTTCCACGGAAGCTTGGAACATTTCGGTTGAGGATTATTTATAATAGAGGCAGAGCGTATTTATTTTATTATTGTGGAAAACGGCGTTAATGGGTATGGATGTAATGCGTAATGTATGTTTGTCAACTCTTTCTAAGATATATATACGAGAGTTGACATCGTATTTAAAAATCGAATATTAGCAGCTTTTTGTTTAGTGTTTGATCATAGTTCATGCATTCACACTCACATGTGACCGAAATCGCATCTTATTAACTAAATCCAAAAGGCAACTACTATGATTCTATGAATGGGTTGGGTTGTTCATAATGCCGTGGATGAGTACTAGAGGGATACATATTTATTTGTACCCATATTGTCCCTTGTTTTGTTTTTATTATTATCTTAGCAAGAGTAGAGTTGAATTTTAGAGATGACTTGCTAACCTTTTTATTAAGTTATACATGTTGTTCTATTCGTGGATTCGTGGTGTAGGACTCTGTCCCTTTTAAGCAATGTATTTTTCGGGTCTCATGTGTTCGAATTCGTGGCCCAAATTTATCAAACTGGCTTGATCTCGGCCAAGTTCGTTCATGTAGGGGACTCCGTCTCTTTAAAACAATGTATTTTTTAGGCGGTGGCGGACCCAGGTGTACCCTTTGGGATGCCTGGCCCCCCCTCCGGCCCAAATTTTTAGGGCAAATAAATTTTAAGATATTTTTTACTCCAATTTTTTTTTGCCCCTCACTTTTTAAATTCTGGATCCGCCACTGCTTTTAGGGTCTCGTGGGCTTGAATTAGCTCGCTCGCTCGACTCAGCCCGCTCGACGAAAGAGTGAGGTATTTTCGAGGTCAGCCCGTCGTAAAGGGAGCTCGACAAAGGACTTGGAGCTTGTTCAATGGACTTCTTGAATGTTGAAAGACGAAGATTGATCAAATTCCATTTTTTTTCAAAAACTCACTCATTGAGAGACACGTGTCGTGAGCTGGATGAAGAAGACCGATGCAGTTGTGACGTGTCCTCTGCACAGCACAAAGCTCGGAGAACGAACCCGAGACAATGAATAGACATTAGATCGGCAAAAATGGGACACTTACTTTATGATGAACCACTTTTACTCTAGGATGATTTCCTCTTCTCCCATAGGATGAAGATTCTCATTGTATTGTGCACAGAGCTACGCCTCTAGCTTTTTTTTTTTTTTTTAATCTAAATAAATTATTTTCTTACTTTGCAATTATTTATATGGATCATTTTCAACCGCACAACAAAATGTCGTTAAGATATTTATATACTGCTTCATCTTCACTATAGAGTAAATTGGACTTTGTAGCAAGAACTTTAATAGTTTATCACACTATTAATGAACAGAAAACCATAATTCAAGCACAAGGACACCGCTATTTATTTTAGTGCTCTTTGCATGTATAATCTCTAGTGCTCTCTGAAGTCACCAATTTTGATTCAAAAGAAGAAAGAAAAAACGTGCGTAATTCGACCACAAGTAGTGCACCAAATAATGAGCTCGCCACCATCATATAGAAAGTTAGTCTCTTTGACTCGAGAGTCGAGACTTTTTATTGAGTTCAAAGCCACATATAAATTGACCAAACAAAATCCTTTCACATTACTAATCAACCAAACAATCAATCCAGAAAGCAAAGTCTAACTTCATTCCCTTTTATTAAGCAAACAGAGACAACACACACACACAGTCACATTATTCATAGAATATACACTCATTCCTGTTTGAGCTGGCGAGGAGGGCTGAGAGGAGAGAAAGTGAGAAGCCTCCGCGGAGAAGATGTCGGTGTTCCCTCCAAGAAAGGCTTCTCGGGAGTGACGGGGCGGCCGGTCCCGACGAAGGAAGTCCTTCTCGAGCCGTTGGGAGAGAGAAGCAATCGGAAAGTCCAATTGAGAATCTTGGGGGAGAACACTCTGTACACCAAGAATATGTCGTACCAGCTCGGGTACTTCACGTACGGTTCTCCCCGACACGCCCCCGCCACTATCAGCCGAGCAAATTTTTGTACCGGCCCACCGTTCACGTGAACCTATAAAACGTTGAATGTAAATTATAATTAAAGGAAAAATTGTACAAAAAAGCCATTTTAAAACTTATTGATCAGTAAAATAAACAAAGTTTCAACTTTTCAGCAAAATAGCCAAATTTACGTTTTAAAATTTTTTTTGACAATCAATATTAAAATTTTAGACAATTATTATAAACAATTTATCACTTTAAAAAAAATTAATATTGGGACTGATTTTTTTTTAAAATCAGATTAATTCACGTTTTAGCTATTTCACTAAATTAAGACAATATTTGATTATTTTGCAAATTCATAACTTTAAATTGACTATTTAGCTGCATCACTCATTAAAATACTAAAGGGTGCACAAATCAATTGGAGTATTGTAATTTGAAAGTTCCGAAGGAAAGACAACTTCTAGATATATAATTAGATAGAATAAATAATAAATGAAAACTTAACACAAGGTAACCACTAATTTCAATAGCTAAACAATTAAAAGTACCCAAAAAAAAAAAACACTAAATAAATTAAAGGGAGCAAAAATCAAGACTCGGCGAGGTTAAATGTGACAAATTAAGACTAGAGGGTGCATAGATCGCAAAAGAAATTTTGAAGGGACTGCCCGGGAAAACAACATTAAATTAGTGTGTGCAAAATCAAGACTCCGCGGTGTTAAATTGAAATTAGAGGGTGCATAAATCAATCGAATACATAAAAACAAATAAATTTTAAAACCCGAGAAAAAATGACACAGTTGACCAACTACTAGTATTATGAAATCTAAGGTTTGTGGATATAAAATTAGTCAAACTCAAGCTAAGGAAAAAAAGGCTTATTTGCATTCAAACTTGAATATGTATTGTCTACGTACTTAGACTGATTATGAAGTCAACAATCCTAGATGACTAATTCACTTAACATTGAATCAACTCTTTTTTCTAGAACAAAAACAAAATATCTCGTCTAAACCGGTCGTATTTCTCGAAAAGATAAACCTCGGAGTCAGAGAAATACCTCTCTCTCTTCCTTCCATTGCATCTCGGCGCCTTCCTCCAACATGAATTTCCCGCCGCTCATCTCGCTCCCGATCCAGCCGTGAGTCGCGATTGTTATACCGACCTCGTCTCTCACTTCGAACCTCAGCGTCTCGAAAAACGATACCAGAGCCGACTTAGCCGCCTGCGAAAAATCATCAAGCAATAACGAGAGCATTATTGCTTTATATAGCTATAGCTCGGCCCAGTTGATTTTGTGTTTACTTACAGCGTATAAGCTCATCCTAGGCAGAGGTAACCAATTCTCCACCGATGCATTGACGACGATACGCCCGTTGGTTTGGTATAGATAAGGCAGAGCCACAAATGCAGGGTACACATTTCCCCAGAAGTTTATGTCCTGAGGCACAAGAGATAGGTTTCACGGATATATCATAAGCATTTTCACATCAAACTTATGCTGTATATGGAAAATAACATTTGGAGTAAATTGTGAGGACCATTAAAATTCTTTATTTGCCTTCAGGGAAATAAAATTGAGACAGCGAAGAGAAAGTGAAAAATGAAATTGCACTTATTTCTTACCAGCAAGTGAGGAAAAACGGACGTGTCGCTTACTTCCTCCAAGTAAAATGTGTGACCTAAGCTCACAGTGTTCACCAGATGATCCACTGCAACAAGTATATATAAATAAGGAAAAATTGGACAAAATAGCTATTTGATACCGATTGATTAACAAAATAACCAAAGTTTTAACTTTTCAATAAAGTAAACAAATTTACGTTTTCAAATTTTTTTTGACAAGATATAAAATTTTTGACGATTATTATAAACATTTTTATCACTTTCAACAAAATTAATCTTCAGGATCAAAAAAATTTTGAAACTAGATTACTGGACATTTTGACTATTTTCACTCAATTAAGACAAACTTTAATTATTTTGCAAATTCATAACTTTAAATTGACTATTTAGCTAAAATAAAGAAAAAAAATTATTAACATATCTAAATCTTGTCTTTAATTTTATTAAAAAAAATTGATTTGACGAAATCTTACAACGGCCGTAGAAGCTGATGGTCTCGTTGACGAATCTCCGGCAATCTTCTTCCTTGACGACGTCAGCGGCTATGATCATGACGTGGTTGGCGCCCAATTGCCTGGCGCTCTCGCTGATGCCTCTGAGCCTGGTGTCTCTCCTCGCCACCAACACCAGATTCGCTCCTCTTTTCGCGTACTCGTACGCTATTTGCTGCGACGCCAATACTCATATTCACACCTCTCTCGATCGATCAAGTAATAATATGAAGAGAGAGAGAGAGAGAGACTGACCTCGCCGATACCAGAAGAAGCGCCGGTGATGATGACGACTTTGTCCTCCATGTTTTCTTGGTGGAAGGAAGTGTAAAGCCACTCGCAGGCGTTTACGAAGCAAAGAGCCGGCCATGCACACGCCATCATCACCATGCTCGCCGGTGGAACCACCCAGTTCAGCACCGTGTTCAACAAATCCATTATTTCGCTCCAACGGAGAGAGAGAGAGAGAGAGAGAGAAACAACTCTATATTTGCCAGCTATGTTTTAATCTGGGTTTGAGGATAGGGATAAAGACGGAGAGAGAGAGAGAGAGAGGAGAGAAGACTAGAAGAGCATTGCGAGCGAGAGACACCATTGTTACATGCATGGAGTGGTTGCGTCACACGTGTTGGGCTTGTTTCGACGGATGGATTGGTGAGTGTGACTGTTGTGTGTGTTCTTTTTTGGAATTTTGCTTGATGAATAAATGTTGATCTCTCTTCCTCAGTTTCTTGCTTTTTTTTTTATTTTTAGACGGCTTCGAGTCCGTTCCTATCTTCTTCTATTTCGCCGCCGACCTCGATCGAAAAAAAAGACATTAATTATCCTTGAGTTATGATTGACCTGCTGGCGTATATCACGGATACTTATAAAATAAACAATTAATTAGCTAAATAGTCAACTTCAACGTTTGAAATGTTAAATAGATAACGGACGTGTTTGGCACAGCTTTTTTAAGCCTGTTTTTGCTGTTAGCAAAAAACAAACTGCAATCTTACTGTTTGATAAAATAGTTTTTAGAAAAAATTTCAAAAACGATTTAAAAAATTATACATGAGTCACAAAAGTTACGAATCTTAGCTTTTAGAAAAAGCGTTTTTGTATTTGATATAAAATTACTTTAATATCCTCACGTGATTATCCATAGCACTGTTAAATATTTATTTTATGTCTATTTTAGTCTTTTTACTATAATATATTTATTTTACCAAACGCAAAATCAGTTTATGTTACCAGAAACAACTGTTTTATAAACAGTTTACCAAACACCTGTCAGTTTAAAAAAAAACAATTTTTTTCCAAAAACTGAATCTAAAATCATTTTTTTTTAAAACAAAGCTATGCCAAACGATGTCAACGTTTGATAAATCTTATTTAAATAGTCACTGTTTTTATTTACAGACGCAAATTAACGAATATACTCAGAAAATCATTGCCACTCAAATTTTATTATGTTTTGATTTTAACTTTTAAAAAATATAATAAATTGGACAGTTAATATTCCGCATATCAAATCATTAAAGAGGACTAAATCAATAACCACACGCAAGATTCACTCAAACTTCATTTGCATTTTCAGGGAAAAAAAACCTTCTCTCTCGCAAGGAGAAGAAGCGGTAGAGCTTCGACGATCTTCAAATAATTGTAGAAAATGAGAAGTTCACGAGTCTCAAGATATCATCTTAAAATATGCAATATGACTTTGAAAGCTATACTATTTTCTTGAAAGTGGCACATCTAGACTTAACATGTATTTGTATTTTTCTTAAACTGACTTTCGAGTTCTCATGTAAGATATAACTCTCTATATTCACCTTCATTGATCTTGTATAAATAAAATAGATTCTTAGCTCTCATAAAATACAAGTTGAGTAATTTTCTCATTTGATCACTCTCTATCTATATCAAATATATCTCTTAAATTCTTCACAATATGAACAAACCTCTAACTAATTCAGATAAAAACAAAGATCGATATAACTGTTTTTCGATATGTCATTTTTTTGAGATATCTTATGATAAGAAATTGTTTTTCTCGAATTCGCTCAAAAAAGGAGTAGAAACGGAGAATGTTTCATTAAAGAGAGAGAGAGAGAGAGAGAGAGAGAGAGAGAGAGAGAGAGAGAGAGAGAGAGAGAGTTCTCTAATGCTTAGCTAGGGTTTTGATCTTTAAATATCGCTCCACACGCTGATTTGGATCTGCCTGATCCGGGTTGCTCTGAGTCATCATATCTGCTCTACGTTGGACGCTCCAAATCGGTTCACACAGCGTTCCATTTAAACGCTAAAGTAACTTTGCATTTTCCGCACTGTTACTATAGCTTACGCACACATAACTATTCATCTTATCGCATATTGTTGCGAAAAACTAATCTCCAATGAATTGAATTCCTATTTATAACTCATGAATCTCAAACACTTTTAAGATTTGTTAGTCATGTGGGACTTTTTTCTAGTACAAAAACGATTTTAGGAACTTTTGTACATTGAATCTCTTTGCTCGCCTTTTTTTTCCGCGTGTACTCTATGCTCAAATTTTTTTTTCTTGGTACCCAAAAATAATTAAGAGTATTAAAAAAACATCCTCCAAAATCAACCTCAAACGCACTCTTTATCTTATTTCGTATTTTGAGTACTTGTGTTAGTCTCATTTATGAGTGTTCGAGACTCATAATTTATAAATATAAATTGAGATTTCATTCGAGAGTTCATGACTGTTTTGGCGCGAGGATTCTCACGACAACCCCCTTGAGCTTATCATTTATTTTGTGATTCATTCCTACAGTAATAATTTACTCATTAGCGATTATTGTTTTTTCTTATTTATGTTTGCGGTATATTTTTACAAGAGACAATTTACCATTTGCGGTAATTTATAACTCAATCTAAAACGTAAATAATATTTGCTTTATAATCGTCTTTAACGGAGCCAAAGTGGGTGACAGGGAAAGGAGGCAAGGAAAACACAATGTGGAAATCATTCACAAGTTTGAGAATATCAGTAAATAAATTAATTAATTTATCGAATTGAAACGATATCAAATTCAATGTCGTTTAGGCTTGTCTTCGGGTTGTCGATCCGATCCGACCTGAACATCGGGAGTTGGAAAAAGAATGGTTAGAGTTAGTTGAAGTGGGACCCAGCTAAGAAGAGTCTCCGTACAGCCACGTGGACTCCCGAAAAAGAACATGGAGTTATTGGACGCACGTTGTCTGCGTATTCTCAACTCAAACGCAGAGAAGAGATTTTCAAAACAGAGACTCTCTCTCTCAGTATCTAATTGCGTAAGTATGATCTTCCTATAACATAAACAAAGCTTTATCGCATTGTAGACGAAACATAAAATAAAAGAGAAATGCCTATCTTCGCTATTATAGAAAATATATAATATTACGATGAAACAAAAATAAAAACAGAGGAGTTGTGTGTGTATAGCTGGAGAGAGCTGTGTTTGGCCAAAAACCATCTCAATGAAATTTCTTCTATTTTTCCAAAATTAAGACCATCGGTTCTCCGTGATTTTCGGAGACAATCCACGCCCGAAAATTACTTTCTCTGTCCCAAATCATAACCAAGTCCCATTTTCATTTTTCAGCTTTTTTCTTTTTTTCCTTTTTCTTTTTCGTTTCCGTTATTTCGCATCGTTGTCTCGTCGCCGATCGTGATTCTTCGAAACTCCATCTCTCGATCGCCGAACAAAAAAAAAAATAAAAAAAATCTATTGAGCTAGTTGTTCGAAAAGGGGAACCATTTCGAGTTTCCCGGGAAAAAAAATGCAGGCTCACAAAACCGCTTGAAAACCGTGAGGCCGAATCTTTGACCGCCAAAAAAGAGAAAAAGAAAAACAATCGTCACATGTTATTGGTGAAGATAATGGGTTGTATATGCTCGAAAGGAGGGTCTGAAAAGGGAACGCCTAGCCATTACGACAAGGCGGCGATCCACGTGGCGAACCCCTCCCTCCACAAACGAGACAACTTCGTAGTCGATATCGCCGGCGCCGGCGCCGGAATCGACGCCGGTTCCGTCCACCGCCTCACCAGGACCGCCTCGAGAGCCTCTTCGACCCGCCCAAAACCCAGTAGCGTCATCGTGCCCGGCCCGAGGTCCACCGCGAAGATCGCCGCAGACGAACCCGCCGAGGCCGCGGCGGCGGGATGGCCGGCGTGGCTGAGCTCCGTCGCCGGAGACGCCATCAGAGGGCTCGTCCCACGCCGCGCCGACTCCTTCGAGAAGCTCGATAAAGTCGGTAGTCATGCATCATTATTATTTTTATAACTATTCATCTATAAACGCTTGTTAGTTCTCATTCACTTTCAACGTGAGATTGCTAACAGATAGGACAAGGGACGTATAGCAGCGTGTACAAGGCGCGGGACTTGGAGACGGGGAAGATCGTGGCGCTGAAGAAGGTGAGGTTCGTGAACATGGACCCGGAGAGCGTGCGGTTCATGGCCCGAGAGATCCACATCCTCCGCCGGCTCGACCACCCAAACGTCATGAAGCTCGAGGGCCTCGTCACCTCGAGGATGTCCCGCAATCTCTACCTCGTCTTCGAGTACATGGAGCACGACCTCGCCGGCATCGCCGCCACTCCCGGCATCAAGTTCACCCAGCCCCAGGTAACCATTTCATCATTTACAACCGTGGTGTCTGAATTAGACCTCGACTAAAATCCACGAGGCCCTAGCATTATTAGCCCAATGGTCTCAATTGTTGAGTCTAGACTCGCCCTTACCACTTTCTAAAATCCGCAAGACCCTGGCATTATCAATTGTTGAGTCTAGACTTGTCCTTACCACTTTCTAAAATCCACGAGGTCCTGACATTATCGACTTGGAGGTTGTCCCAATGGCCTCAATTGTTGAATCTAGACTCGCCTTTACCACTTTCTAAAATCCACGAGGCCCTGACATTATCAACTCGGAGACTATCCCAATGGCCTCAATTGTTGAGTCCAGATTTGTGATTGTGATTGTGATTGTGGGCAGATAAAGTGCTACATGCAGCAGCTGCTGAGGGGTTTGGAGCACTGCCACGCGCGGGGGGTGCTGCACCGCGACATCAAGGGGTCAAACATTCTGATCGACAACAACGGCGTTCTCAAGATCGCCGACTTTGGGCTCGCCACGTTCTACGACAAGGCCCAACCCATGACCAGCCGAGTCGTAACCCTTTGGTACCGCCCACCGGAGCTCCTCCTCGGCTCCACCCACTACGGCCCCGCCGTCGACCTCTGGAGCGCCGGCTGCATCCTCGCCGAGATGTTCGCCGGCAAGCCCATCATGCCCGGCAGAACCGAGGCAAGCTCTCTCTCTCTCTCTCATCCATTTCAAGTGACACATGTTACATGTTTAACTTTTTTATTTCTTCTGGTTTATTAGGTGGAGCAAATGCACAAGATCTTCAAGCTTTGCGGATCGCCGTCCGAGGGGTATTGGCAGAGGACCAAGTTGCCACACGCCACGAGCTTCAAGCCCCAGCAACCGTACAAGCGCTGCCTCACCGAGGTGTTCAATGATTTCCCTCCTACCGCCTTGGCCCTTGTTGATAGGTTGCTCACTATAGACCCCGAACGCCGTGGATCCACCGTGTCCGCATTAAGAAGCAGCGTAAGTCTCGACCCATCTCGCAATTCGTCAAACCGGGTATAGAATACTCACATTGTTTTTTTTTTTTGTCCTTTCTTCTCGCTGTTTTAGTTTTTCTCGACGGAGCCTCTGCCTTGTGATCCATCGAATTTACCGAAATATGCTCCGAGCAAGGAGTTCGACGTCAAGCTTCGCAACGAAGAAGCAAAGAGGTGCATTTTTTTTTTTTTTTTTTACCGAAACATTGGATTCATATTTATCAAAACTTTATTCTCTTTTCTCTCTGTTTTCAGGCGCAAAGCGGAGAATGTGAGAGGCCGCGGTCCAGAGTCCGTCAGAAGAGGGTCGAGAGATAACAAGGAAATCCCAACACCCGAGTATACTGAGAAAGAAGGAATTTCTTTGCCGGTAACCTTAAACATGCCTTCACACACATCTTATGTAACACGAAAAACATTACACTCTTCCCTTGTAAGGCAATTCACTCGCTTTCTATGTGAACTCTGGCAGAAACAATCAAACACCAAAACGTCAAGCCACAAGTACAGTCCCCAGGAAGAAGCCGGGTCAGGGTTTCGAATGGAACCCGTGAGAGGAGGCAGAACGAACGGATACACCCACTCGGCGTCGATGGTACACCCAGTTGCAGTGGGAGCGTTGCGGCATAAAACTACCTCGGAGTCTGGGAGAGCCAGGCCGGAATTGAGAACGCAAAGGTCTCACGTGCCAAACCCACGAGCCGAGTCGTATATCTCTTCCTCCTCCAAGAAGGACGACATCGTTCCCGCAAAAGACTCTGGAATGGTAAAAAAAAAAAAAAAAAAAAAAAAAAACTTCCTTTTCTTTCTTCAGAACCAAGTAAATGAGCTTACCCTTGTTGTAAATTTTGCAGGGCTACGAAGTGAAGAAGAACCGAATCCATTACTCGGGGCCGTTGGTGCCGGCCGGGGGAAACATCGACGACATGCTCAAAGAGCACGAGAGACAAATACAACAGGCTGTTCGGAAAGCTCGTCTCGACAAAGCCAGAAGTAGAACAACCAGAGTTCAGCAATAATAATGCCTCGATTTGATGACTTGCGACGAGGCGGGGCTAAGATTAAGCTGGTTTATGTATACTTAGAAACCAGAACAGCTTTGTTGTATCCAGTGCCTTTCAGATATCATGACTGACGATTTTTGTTGTATAGGGAAGAAGAAAAAAAAGGGGCTGTCAATACACAAATACCACACCTTGTACATTTCCAGACTCGTTAATAATTAGGAAAACATGGACAACAGAATTTGTATCTGAGGTCATTGAACCAGACATCTTAGCACACAATAGTTTATAAATGAGTCGATTGCTATCTATAACGATTTTACATCCATTTACGTACACAATAAAATATCCAATCCAAGTTCTTTATAATAGAAAGAGTAAAAAAAAAAAAAAAAAAAAAAAAAAAAACTTGAAACTAGAAGACAAGGACAAGTAAGCGAGAAAACAAGCTCTACATAATCTCTGTACATTTGGCATCCCATACACCACCGTGATACCAATCTCGCTTCAGACTCTACTAGATCATATTTATTATTATTATGAGCATCCATATTAATCAGGTTTCACATATCCTGCTTCGGCTTCCGACTTAACTCCGAGTAGTGACCGCCCATTAGCTGCAAAATTTCTTCCCACAGAACTTCGGAAGAAGAATCTCCAAAGGCACTGTGTATCAAACTTGAGCTACACGCGGCCACGAACCAGTAATCCGATTCGATCTCCTCTCTCAGCTGATCGTACTGCCACCCCGCGTAGCCCATGAAGAATCTGAAGTCCTGAGGCTTAAGAGCCCCTTTCTTCACGAGCTCGGCGGCTTCGTCGAGGCTGTTCCTCGCACCGAAGCACAGGCCCGGAATCACCTCTTCGAAGCCGTGAGGCTTCGACTTCCCTCCCGACTTGAGCAGAAACATGCTCGCCTCCAGAGGCCCGCCGAAGTGCAGAGAGCTGTCGGAGAACGTGGTCGCGAGGTCGAGATTCGTGGGTCTCATGTGCTTGATCTTCTTGTGCCGCGGCCGGTTGATCACGATCCCGAACGGACCTTCTTGAGGGTGTCTGGTTCCGGATCTCAGGAGGAGAACCACCGTCCTTTCGAAGGTCGGAACTCCGTCGAGCTTCTCTGTGGCGACGAGGACACAGCCGGTCTCCGGTGCCGAAATCGGATGAGCCCATTTCGATCCCAGAGCTGCTTTCGACTCCGGCGATGTTCCTCCTTTGTTCTGAGGCTCAGATTCTTCCTTTTCAGCCTGTGGACGGATATCAGGACAGCCCGTATTTTCAGACAGTGCAACAACAAAATAATATTTCTTGAACCATCAAAAATAAGTTTTAAACCCAACTGACTGATTCTTTATTTATCTTGGCGCATAAGGAAAGATAAAATCCTCAAACTATACATGTTTTTTTTTCTTTGACGAAAGTGAAAGAGTTACAGAAAAAAAAAAAAAAAAAAGATCACCTGCTCACGAGCGAATAGATTGGCTCGGACCTCTCTCCAATCGGTACATATATGAACGGTGTTCTGCAAATCGGAAGAATTGATTCCTTGCTCGCTATCTTCTCCTTCTGGAGTAGACTGGTCGTCGTTTCCTATGTTCATACCAGAACAAAACCATAAAACAACTCAGTAACATAACATTACAAAATCGCTACAACACTGCAATCCGATTCCCGGAGCTTGTGCAGTCCATAAAAACCTAAGCTACATTACCAACAGATAACTCGAATAATTGATCAAAGTTCAAAAAAATATTTCTCGTTCCTCTGATCCTAAAATGGAATAGATAAGACTTGTCCAAGAAACAAGCATGAAAACAAAAATAGGAAGTTAATTGTTAACGATCGCTGATTCAAACACTCCCAAGTTTCAAATTTTAGATATATATCACAAATTTGAGAGTTCTTGCAAACACTTAGATTTTATATTTATACCAATGCTTGTACTTTCTTAATCGGAATTAAACTCCTTTTCAAGTTAATTACTGAATTGAGAGCAGGACTTGGAAATCTGTAAACCGGTTCAGATAAATCACAAAACAGTTATGAAATTGACAAGAAATAAATATAAAAAAAAAAAAAAAAAAATCGCATGCAAATCAACCATAGAGAGAGAGAGAGAGAGAGAGAGAGAGAGAGAGCAAGAGAGTGAGAAATGGGTACCCGAAAACGAAGAATTTCCGTGATTTTTCTTGCCAACGGCTCTGACGACGAGAGAGCGGAACCCGGAAGACCTAGCTCCGATCTCAAGATAAGTCCGAGACTTTCCATGATTCAAGAAAGTGGGTTTCTCTGGAAAATAGCTTCCGATGAAGAGAGGGCTTGTGGTGGCGGCGTTTTTCACCTGAACGGTCCAGATATCCATGCCGAGAGAGAGAGAGTTTGACTGGTCTGGTATAGTACTCTGATAGATTGATGCTCTAATGAATGAATGATGAGAAAGAAAGAGGAAACAAAATTAGTGTAAAACGTAGAGGAAGGAACGGGTGAGATAATTTGAGAAAAAAGATTTTTTATATTTAATTTTTTTGACTATTTGAGAAACAGATTAAAATAATATAAATAGAGAGAGAGAGAGAGAGAGAGAAGTGTAGCGCGATATGGCACAAATAAAGGGCGACGAAAACGACGTGGACGATGATGGAGAGAAGATGCTTTTGTGTTAGAAACCGAATTGACCCGGTCGAGTTACTGAGCTCACCGAGTCACGTGGCAGGCCCGGTAATCTAATTTTAGTATATACCGTGTGTGACACATGGGAAAATATTCTCAAATACCTTCAGTAACCAATTTTTTTTTTTTTTTCGTAAAAGACAGCTTTTCTTTTTCTTTGGAGATTTCACTTCACCACAGTGTTAGCTTTGCATATTCACTGACAATAATAAAGAATAATAATAATAGATTTACTAATTATGGGTGGTAGTACATAAGTATTACATAGCAAATGAAAATTGACCATAGCCCCACTCAAATGCCATGTTTAAAAAAAAATATACAAAATTCATGCTTTACTAGAACGTACGACACCTCTAAATAATTTTTTTTTTAAATGACCTCTAAATACTTCTAGACGGTTTGAGTTAAAGTATGCTTCACAATTATTACACGAAACTGAATATGAAATATTGTTTATTTAAAAAAAAAGCATGAAATAAAATAATCAACTACGTGTAGGAAAATGAATTGCCTTCAAGTTTAGTTAATGATAACACCATTTTGTAACTTCTAGTCGATTTTTATAAGCCACACACGAAATGCCTTAATTTTCCGTTAAAAAAAATATATGCCTTAGTTAACGCCCAAATATAGCCGAGAAAACAGAAAATATAAAAATAACAAAAAAAAAAATGTCGCAGGTTTGTGTGAGTATGAACAGTAGTCAGAGTCTCTCCCACGCCTCAAACTCAATTTCAAACAAGCCCTCTCGGACTCTCATAATCCGACGAACTAGAACTTGTCTTCCTCAATCTTCCAACTCCAAAAGAGTTCCGAGAAATGGGAAGTGGGTTTCTCGTAGAAACTGCGTTCCCGCGAAATCTGAAGAAGCTGTTTCCGCTTCGAGTAGTGGAACCAATTCTTCAACCTCGTTGCTCTCTTTTCTCTGCCCTTTGCTCAAGCTCTTCTCGGTCAGTCTCTCCTATATACCCGTATCTTCTATTTTATTTTCATTTTGTCTATTTAATTTAATTGAATGAATTGCAGATAGAAGATCCTTCGGCGGAACGCAACTACACTGTGGAGGTGTGATATATTCGCTTTTTTTTTTTTTTTTTTTGGAAATTTCGAGTCTTTGAATTCAACACTGACATTATTGACTTGCGTTTCACGGTTAGGTATTGACTTCGTCATTGTCGTCGTTAGCGAGGCTTCCATGGGGATCGAAATCCATCACTTCCGGTACTGTGGACCCTCCTATGCGTTTACAGCTATTTGAATTCGGTAATCTCTTATTCCTTGCTCTTAATCACTTCGATTTTATCAATGGATTGATGATGGGAATTCTATCAAAATCTTGATTGTCGAATACCACCACAGAGGCGTGTCCTTTTTGCAGAAGAGTTAGAGAGGCAATAACCGAGCTAGATCTTTCTGTAGAGGTGACCTAATTGACACATTTACTAATTTACATTCTCTGGTTAATACTTGATTAGTTAGAAACAAAAAATATAGGTTTACCCTTGCCCCAAAGGCTCGCTAAGACACAGAGATATGGTCAGAAGCCTCGGCGGCAAAGAGCAGTATGTTTAACGATCTCTCTCGGTCTAGTTTCGAGATTTTCTTTAAGCTTAAACCAGTGAATTGATACCTGTTTGGGAAACTTGGTGTGATTGCAGATTTCCATATCTCGTCGACCCCAACACTGGTGTTTCGATGTACGAAAGCGGTGAGTCGTCAATTAGAAATACGCGAGTTCACAATCTGATTGTGTGATACGAATTCTCTTCTAATGTTTGGTGACAGGTGACATTGTTAACTATCTTTTCAAGCAGTACGGCCAGGGAAGAAAACCCTCGCCCGGCCTTTTGGAAAGGTACTGATTTTATATTTTCTTTTGTCTTTTTCAGCCTAGTACTAGGGTCGATAATTACGATGATACCCCCGAGTTATGAGCCTCGTTGCTTTTCCGATGCAGCACGTTGATAACGGGATGGATGCCAACAATTTTGAGAGCCGGCAGAGGGATGGCATTGTGGGAAAAGGCCCCGCGAGACCCTCCTCCCCAAAACCTGCAACTTTTCTCATACGAAAACAATTCGGTAGTTATAATCACACATTTTCGTTGTTTGCCAATACAAAGATAAATAGGATAAATCAATTTGAGTTTTTTGTTTCAGGAGTCGCGAATAGTGCGTGAGGCGCTCTGTGAATTGGAGCTTCCTTATGTTGTTCAAAATGTCGGAGAAGGGTCGAACCGGTCAAAGTTGTTGGTCAACCTAGCCGGATCAAAAGAGGTTGGCATTGAGTTTGTTTGTGATTAAACTTGTTGAACTAGGATTTGAAAGGTGGGTTTTTGTTTATTTTGCAGGTACCGTTCTTAGTTGACCCCAATACCGGTAATCTAGTCAGTGGCTATAAGAAGATCCTCTATTACTTGTTCAACACATATTCAAAGGACTCTCTAGCGTCTTCATCGCCAATTTAATCTTGTATTTTGTATGATACAAAATCCCAGAGCCAGTATAAGGCTGATGCTGTGTTCCATCTCCATTTGCTTGCCTGTTATTTAATTGATTTTATGTTGTTTTATTTCCTTCGCGGTGAAAACCGTGAAATACAACATACAAATACCAAGGAAGTCCTCAAATCATGAAGCTTAAAAAAGAATCAACTTGTATTACAAAGAGCACTTTGCGGAGAAATAAAAACACTGAAAAACAAACACCCTTTCTCCAAAACTATCATCCCCATTGCCCCTCTAACATATTCGCTTATAAATGAAATAAATAAACAAAAAATTATGAAAATAGCCAACTAAAACGTTTGAAATTATTATATAACCAATGTTCTGTAAATCTTAGATAAATAGTCATAAAGATGACGTGATCTAATAAATGAAATTGCTTATTTACCTAAGATTTGCGTCTATAAATATATAAAAGTGATTATTTACTTATGATTTACGAAACGTTGGGTATTTAGCAATGTCAAACTGTAAATGTGACCATTTACTTAATTGACCCATAAATAAATGAATAAATGAAGCTCAGTATGTCAATTACTATGATCAAAATTGCGATTTTGTGGAGTCAAGCGCAGACAGCAGCGACTTCGGGTACATCAAACAGCTCAAATTCACGCTGGCTATCAATAAATCTCCGTTGAAATTGCTCAAACTCACCGGCTTTTATAGCCTTTCTTATAGATTTGAAGAACCCCAAGTAATGGTGAGTATTATGTCTACAAACAAATAATGCCATTCTTGTTAGAATAATACTCAAAAGAAAGACACAAGGGAAATTGAAAGAGAAGATAAGAGAGTGAAAAAGTACATCTCGAGCAGAATTTGAGCAAGCATTTCGTGAGCGTTGAGAAGGTGATTGATATATGCTTTTGTATGATTCTGGCAGGTATAACACCTACAGTTTTCAACGATCGGCGTTGTGTCTCTCCTGAAACAAAAAAAAAAATTGAGCGCTAATCAATATATATATATATATATATATATATATATATATATATATATCAAAAGTGCGTGCACATATGGAACAAGCATAATATTCCGTTAATTACCTGTAAATTGTTGCTCTCAAGTTAATCTTATACTGTTCGCTTTTGATATAACTTCGGTGAAGCTCCGACGGATTATTCTCGACTCCTCCCAGTGGAAAAATCAAGCCGAAACCTCCAAGTGTGACGTGGTATAGATAGCTGGAAAAATATAAATAAATAAACAGAAAATACCAAATTCTGTTCCAGTGAACTTGAGATTATTATGAAGATCTAGATACGTACTCGGAGTCGAAAAGATCAATTCCGGCAGAAACCCCCTGCAAGACTTCCTCTGTGAGATCAAAATAACAGAATTACTATCGAATTCATCATAAATTATTTCGGGGAAAACACATTACATCGCCGTGATAGACCCGTTTTAAAGATTCCAACGACATGGCACGCAGATAAAACACATTCTATAGCAAAATGCACCGAGTCAATATAATATCTGAAAAATTGTAATAAATCGGGTACCTGGAAGTCCAAGCCCACAGACAAGGCGTGGCTTTTCGTCGTTTAGGACATCCTGAGAACGTTAATGTCAGTGTTTATCAAACAAAATTAGACACCGAACCTCGAAAGAAATCTTACAGTTACAGCATCGAGAAGAGCAGGACGATCCTCCATGCTCTCTCCAAGTCCAAAACCTCCAATCCAATATCCTACAAAAAAGTCATTAAGTATATAAACGTAATAACAACATACAAGAATCAACATCGTTAGAGATGGTGAAAGCAACGTATATCACGAAATTATTCAAAAAAATCATACCAGAGACACTTCTCTGTTTAACCTCGCGAGCACACCTCTCGCGTTCTTCAACATCGGAGCCTCCGACTATGGACCCGAAAACTCCTCGATCTCCCTAAACTTTTCTTAAAGATCATTATGTGTCCCATCAAACAATAGTAGTGATGAAAAGAAACTGAATTGATATCTCTCTACCGAGTTTAAATCGATGCATTGATCGAGCCACGTGAGAGTGCGATCAACAGAGGTCTTATTCCTCTTCTCAGAGACCCAGGCGGGGACTTCATCTGCCAAAGAGGCCCATATGTTAGGCCTCATTGAATTAATCATCTCTACATACTCTACAGGCTTAATCTGTTACAAGATCAATAGTCAATCAAACCATTACAAATAAATAAATAAAAATAAAAGCTTGATCAGGGTTTTACCAAAAGCCGACCGCAGCGAGTTTCGAAAGAAGCTCCGATTTTGTTATTGGCACCGTGCTCGGGAATGCTGTGCAGAGAGTCTCTCGCCACGGCGGCGAAGCCATACCCAGGCAAACCCACGACCTTGCTAAGCCCTCCGAGGCTCGCCATCTTCTTCGCCGACAGGCCCTCGAAGCTGCGCCGAGAAACAGAGGAATATTTCTCAGGGGCGTTTCGACAAACAGTTGGTGTGCGGGGATGGAAAAAAGGACTTACAAGTGAACAGGGCTGACTTGGAGGAGATGGGAATCTGGGGAGGGGAGAGAAGGAAGAAGGTCGGGGGATATGAAGTGAGGAAGGCCTTTGCGCGTGGACAGCAAAAGTGCGGGCGTGTCTATTGGGCCAACGCAGTTTCCTCCGAGATGAAGAATGCCCGTTCGAGCTTTTCCGGTGCCCAGTGCGGTCACTGCGAACTTCATGCTTCGGTTGCTCTGCTTGGCTTGGTTGACGACTAGAGAACGAGAACGACCAGGGTTTAAACCCAACCCCAACGTAAAAATTGCAATAAAGGACGTAGAAATCTAATTTTCTAAAGATATGGTAAGAGAAATTTCATTTTCTAGACCCAAAAGTTACGGAAATATCTCAATTAGACCCGTTAGTTAAAAAATATCTAAAATTGAACTTTTGTACCAATTTTGGACGAAAATACCCTTAATTCAAAATAACTCATATTCTTCTCTCATTTTCAAATCATCTTCATCACAATTCTTGTCACTTTCGAATTGGTTGCGCTAGGATTAGAATTCAAAATTCCATAGTTTTTGAGGGTTTCGGAAACTCGTCAGAACGTGTCGGAATCCATCGGAACTCGTCGGAACGTGTCGGAATCCATCTTTGGAGGTGAATTTTTTTTTTTTTTTTTTAAACTGGGAATTTCCGATGAAGATCATCGGAATCCATCGGATTCCGACCGAATCCGATGGATTCCGATGGTCTTCGTCGGAATCCATCGGAAATTTCCGATGAAGACCATCGGAATCCATCGGATTCGGTCGGAATCCGATGGATTCCGATGATCTTCATCGGAAATTCCCAGTTTTTTTTTTTAAAAAAAAAAATTCACCATTAAATCTCATTCAAATCAACCTTAAAAAAAAAAAAAAAAAAATTAACCTCCAATTCGGTCGAATTTGGTGTGGTGGGCGTTGGAACTCGTCGGATTTGGTGTGGTTGGGCGTCGGAATGGGGTTCACGTCGGATTTGGTGTTCTTTGGTGTGGAGAGAAAATGAGAGTGAGAATGAAAGAGATGGAAAGAGATGGAGAGAGGGTTTATTTTTGAATTAAGGGTATTTTCGTCCAAAATTGATACAAAAGTCCAATTTTGGATATTTTTTAACTAGCGGGTCTAATTGAGATATTTCCATAACTTTTGAGTCTAGAAAATGAAATTTCTCTATGGTAATAAACTAATGTCAATCAGTTGCCTCTTTTTTTTTTTTTTTTTCTTAAGAGCAATAGGCGGTTACAATGGTTTCCAAAATCAATGTTATATTTAGTGTAAAATGATATAAAAATATGGAGAGAAAAACATGAAAATGAAGATGACAAATAAGTTAATGCTATTTTTAACTTAACTGCCTAATTACGTAGGTGTTGGTCATGGAAGCTTTACACAACAACATACACTGCTTAAATTATAAAAGATAAAGTACCTTACAAACTAATTAATTAGTTTAATCAAAGTTGTAAATTCTTATCAGTAAAATAGTCAAAGTTTTAAGATTTTTTTTTTTTTAGTAATATAGCTAAAGTTTGACATTGTTTTACAAAAATATTGACACATATGTAAATAAGAAATTTACTCGGTTTATAAATTTATATACACGAGCAAAAAATAAATTAATATCTTATATTTATAATATACAAAATTAGACAAATTTTATATAGAGATTTGTTAGCATATAGCCGGTTTATAAATGGGAGTTTAAAATACTAGCCAGACTATTATTTTATTTAGAGGAATTTAGAGGAATAGCCCAGGTTAGTTAGAATTTTCCAAAATATCCCTACCTCAAGCTGGCTATTGGAAGGAAATGGAAATTCCATTTCCAATAAGCCACCTTCCATTGTTTATTGGAAATGATATTTTCATTAGGCATTTTGCTGCCTTCCATTGTTTATTGGAAATGAAATTTCCGTTAAACTTAATGGAATCCATATTTCCATTAACTTCCAATAAAGAATTAAAAAAATAAAAACAATAACAACTATTATGTGAGTCAGCGACATAGGCCTCAATGCCTCATGAAAGCAACGGTCTTATTTCTCTCCCCCCTCTGTTTCGGCATTAAATCCTTCCGACACCATCCACCACATCCTGCCATCCTGCCATTTCCGTCTGCCATTCGGAAGTCAGCTGCCACGTTCCGTGCCACGCGGGAAACGGCAGTTCCGATAGGTTGTCTTCACGTGCGGATTTCCGTCCTTCCGTGGGCTTCCGGGCCTACCCCCAAATCCCAAATTCACAGTGACGAACGCACCAAGAACACGATCTCCATTACTTGACGGTCTCCAAATGCAGTTCCACTCCGACGGCTTTCTCCGCCTCAGAAACTCCGAGTATGAATCAGCATCGGATTTCCTCTCCCCGAGCTCCTTGGCCTCCCTGATCACGCTCTCGACGCCGTGCCGGCCACGGAAGCTCTCCGCGATGGACTCCCACTGCCCGGGCTTCCCCGCCGGATTCTTCACCAAGCAGAGCTTCGAACATGGCGTCTCTTTCTTCTTCGGCTTTGTTGCAAGGTCAGCTTCAACATCGCTCTCTGTTTCATCGATTCTCTCTGCCGACGAAGGTTTCTCTCCAAAACCCTAAATCAAACATCGGCGATTCAGAGAAGAAGAAGACTACCCGGCGCTGTGCCTCTCGTCTCTCTCGCCGTTCATCCTCGCCGGCCGGAACGATCCGTCGTCGCTCCTCGCGACGGCGATCAAGGCGGCGTCGCACCACGCCGCGGCGGCGATGGCGGCGATCTCGTGGATGGCGGCGGCGATGTCGACGGACGAGGAGATGGCGGCGGCGCTGGCGCAGTGCAAGGATAGCTACGGCGATGCGATCGATAATCCCCGGAGCGCGTTGGAGGCGATCTCGCGGCGCGACGACGGGACGGCGAACAGTATGCTCAGCGCGGCGGTGACGGACTCCGGCGACTGCGAGGACAGCTTCCAGGGGAAATCGCCGGTGTTCGAGTACAACGAGAAGATGAGGAAAATGGCGAGTAATTGCCTCGCCATTGTTTCTGTCATCAAGTGGTGATTCATTGCTTTGAATTTTGATGATCTGCAAACCTTAACCAACCAACGTCTTTTTTTTTTTTTTTTTTTTTTTTTTTTTTTTTTTTTTTTTTTTTTTGCGTTTGTTTGTTGTGCATTCTCTTCTTTGTGTTTCTATATGTGTATATTTTTGTAAAATTATAGGTTTACACTAAATAAAAAGCTTCGAGAAAATGGCATGTAGTCCCATTTTTTTTCTTACATCTGTAACAAAAAAAAATCAATTTAAAGTGTTGTATCGCGCCTCAATTTTTAATTTAATTTTTTTTTTTAATATTACGGAACATTGCTATAAATTGGTAATACTTGTAGAAGAAGTAGCAAAAGAGTGAGTGAAAACAACTATTACTCTTTTCATTTTAGATTAGGTCGTCTAACTTTGACTATTAATTTCATGAAAACCTCTGTCATTATCATTTATTCACACCGGTAGTTTTTATACAATCTTAATATACTACTACTCTATATCATACTTATTTAAAGACCCAAACCTGTTAAGTACCAAGATTGCTTCTAATACTTTATGTTTACGCTGTAGTAGTTTAAATTATAGAGTTTTCAAGTTACCTATGTTGTAACATGGGAAAGTTGGTTGTCAAATTATTACTATTATTAGTATTTTATTTAAGGGTTATATAGATATATAGCCACACATGGTTTTAGTTTTAGCCAATCTTCTGTTAATAGCCACAATAATATATTTACAGCATGTTAAAAGAGGTGACTGACCTCAAATAACTCTAATCAAATTAATCCCGCTCATTATTTTCAGCCAATTAATTCAAATAGAAGACAAAATATTCGGACATAACTACTCGCACAAATTGAGCGAGCATTTAAAACTCCATTAATGCAGATATCTATACTCTCTCTTTATCTCTACACAACCGATAAAAACAAAATCAACGCTCTGCAACATCGGCCGACGCTCCACCCTCTGCAACATTGGCTCCGACACTCGTCCACCCTCTGCAACATCGGCCGACGCTCCACCCTCTGCAACATTGGCTCCGACACTCGTCCACCCTCTGCAACATCGGCCGACGCTCGTCGATTGTGACAGAAAATGGGTTGTGCTTATCGGATTGGATTGGTGGAGAGATTACAGGATTCTTGGTATTATGACGATCCTTCATTTTTTTTTCTCTCTTCTTCTTCTTTTTCATCGGAATTGCTGGTGGCTTTGAGTGTATGAGATTTGTTTCAGTGATTGTGAATTTGCTGAGATTTTGG